>NW_027367920.1:0-53819 GCF_046119375.1 Phyllobates terribilis | reverse complement strand
TGTTTATCCAAAAGGAAGTAAAAAGGGAGAGCTAGAAAGATAGCATTGCATCACATTACATGGCAATGCAATGCACAGTTGCTGAAGATGAACCAAAATGAGCTTGTAATCTGGCTTCTGCAACTTTGAACATGAAAAATCCAATGAGGAGAAGAAAAGCAAAGCCAAAGAGTCCATCCCAAAATCCGACAAACAAGCAAAATGAACAAAAAACATTGAATTCAATTCTTTCTGATTTTAGAAACTGCATTAAAGAAGGGGTGCACCGGTCCTGGAGATACTGCAATACCAGGTCAATGCGTGGAGTGGACAGAGCAAGCTCTTTTTCCATCTCCCTGTTCTAAAAATCCATTTAATATATGGTCCCCAGATAGGGGACGTATCAGATATTAAACTGATAAGAACAGATACTACACTTGATCTTAGCCAAAAGGCCGAGAAGCGATAACCAGAATTGGTTTCAAACTACGGAGCCACCCAAGGATCCTGAAAAGTCCATTTGTGGAGATGAGCTCCTGGACTCCCGTTAAGAAGACATGTTGTCAACCTCTAGATCCCTTACATGCCTGCACTTTTCGGCTTGCTGCTGCTGCAATCCACGCGTTTTAGATCTGCATAACTCCACCTCTTTAAACACAGCACCTTCACCCCCTGCTGTTCCCACCCGCCTCAACACCGTTGGAAGGGAGGAGAACCAATTAAGGCGGGGGGTGGGGTGGAACGAGCAGCTGTCTACCCTTAGCAGGAGGGCTCCTGATTACATACCTCTCCTGCTGCTGCTGCTGCTGGCTGTCCAGCAGCAGACTGAAGGTGGCTGCTGCTGTGCACAGGTATATAAAGGCTCAGAGCCTATTATGACACGCGCAGCCAGCGTTCCATTGCCACATTCCATCTACTGCAGGCAGGATACCTGGCTGGCTGAATGTCGCTGAGAAGCTCACAGAGACCGCCATAAGCAACAGTTTAACAGAATGCCACAGACTAATCAACCAAACTTTTTGGGTTGGGTTCTCTTTTATAGTCTGCAGGCATTAAATGAAAGAAGTCAGTGTTCCAGCAGAAGGAGACAACGTTTCAGAAAAGGCATTGTAGCAAACCAAAAAAGAAATTTTAAGCGCAGCAGAGTAACCAGCGCACATACCTGTTAGCTCAGGTGAGTTTAAAAGGCTGCTGTTGATAACAAGGGCATTTGCTAAATAGATGGTGTGTGTGCAACAATATACTGAAAGGTCAATTATATTGTGCAGCTTATCTCACCACCTGTAGTTATTTAGGTGAAAGCTCCAAAATGCTTGCCTAATATGTCTGTTTATCCAAAAGGAAGTAAAAAGGGAGAGCTAGAAAGATAGCATTGCATCACATTACATGGCAATGCAATGCACAGTTGCTGAAGATGAACCAAAATGAGCTTGTAATCTGGCTTCTGCAACTTTGAACATGAAAAATCCAATGAGGAGAAGAAAAGCAAAGCCAAAGAGTCCATCCCAAAATCCGACAAACAAGCAAAATGAACAAAAAACATTGAATTCAATTCTTTCTGATTTTAGAAACTGCATTAAAGAAGGGGTGCACCGGTCCTGGAGATACTGCAATACCAGGTCAATGCGTGGAGTGGACAGAGCAAGCTCTTTTTCCATCTCCCTGTTCTAAAAATCCATTTAATATATGGTCCCCAGATAGGGGACGTATCAGATATTAAACTGATAAGAACAGATACTACACTTGATCTTAGCCAAAAGGCCGAGAAGCGATAACCAGAATTGGTTTCAAACTACGGAGCCACCCAAGGATCCTGAAAAGTCCATTTGTGGAGATGAGCTCCTGGACTCCCGTTAAGAAGACATGTTGTCAACCTCTAGATCCCTTACATGCCTGCACTTTTCGGCTTGCTGCTGCTGCAATCCACGCGTTTTAGATCTGCATAACTCCACCTCTTTAAACACAGCACCTTCACCCCCTGCTGTTCCCACCCGCCTCAACACCGTTGGAAGGGAGGAGAACCAATTAAGGCGGGGGGTGGGGTGGAACGAGCAGCTGTCTACCCTTAGCAGGAGGGCTCCTGATTACATACCTCTCCTGCTGCTGCTGCTGCTGGCTGTCCAGCAGCAGACTGAAGGTGGCTGCTGCTGTGCACAGGTATATAAAGGCTCAGAGCCTATTATGACACGCGCAGCCAGCGTTCCATTGCCACATTCCATCTACTGCAGGCAGGATACCTGGCTGGCTGAATGTCGCTGAGAAGCTCACAGAGACCGCCATAAGCAACAGTTTAACAGAATGCCACAGACTAATCAACCAAACTTTTTGGGTTGGGTTCTCTTTTATAGTCTGCAGGCATTAAATGAAAGAAGTCAGTGTTCCAGCAGAAGGAGACAACGTTTCAGAAAAGGCATTGTAGCAAACCAAAAAAGAAATTTTAAGCGCAGCAGAGTAACCAGCGCACATACCTGTTAGCTTAGGTGAGTTTAAAAGGCTGCTGTTGATAACAAGGGCATTTGCTAAATAGATGGTGTGTGTGCAACAATATACTGAAAGGTCAATTATATTGTGCAGCTTATCTCACCACCTGTAGTTATTTAGGTGAAAGCTCCAAAATGCTTGCCTAATATGTCTGTTTATCCAAAAGGAAGTAAAAAGGGAGAGCTAGAAAGATAGCATTGCATCACATTACATGGCAATGCAATGCACAGTTGCTGAAGATGAACCAAAATGAGCTTGTAATCTGGCTTCTGCAACTTTGAACATGAAAAATCCAATGAGGAGAAGAAAAGCAAAGCCAAAGAGTCCATCCCAAAATCCGACAAACAAGCAAAATGAACAAAAAACATTGAATTCAATTCTTTCTGATTTTAGAAACTGCATTAAAGAAGGGGTGCACCGGTCCTGGAGATACTGCAATACCAGGTCAATGCGTGGAGTGGACAGAGCAAGCTCTTTTTCCATCTCCCTGTTCTAAAAATCCATTTAATATATGGTCCCCAGATAGGGGACGTATCAGATATTAAACTGATAAGAACAGATACTACACTTGATCTTAGCCAAAAGGCCGAGAAGCGATAACCAGAATTGGTTTCAAACTACGGAGCCACCCAAGGATCCTGAAAAGTCCATTTGTGGAGATGAGCTCCTGGACTCCCGTTAAGAAGACATGTTGTCAACCTCTAGATCCCTTACATGCCTGCACTTTTCGGCTTGCTGCTGCTGCAATCCACGCGTTTTAGATCTGCATAACTCCACCTCTTTAAACACAGCACCTTCACCCCCTGCTGTTCCCACCCGCCTCAACACCGTTGGAAGGGAGGAGAACCAATTAAGGCGGGGGGTGGGGTGGAACGAGCAGCTGTCTACCCTTAGCAGGAGGGCTCCTGATTACATACCTCTCCTGCTGCTGCTGCTGCTGGCTGTCCAGCAGCAGACTGAAGGTGGCTGCTGCTGTGCACAGGTATATAAAGGCTCAGAGCCTATTATGACACGCGCAGCCAGCGTTCCATTGCCACATTCCATCTACTGCAGGCAGGATACCTGGCTGGCTGAATGTCGCTGAGAAGCTCACAGAGACCGCCATAAGCAACAGTTTAACAGAATGCCACAGACTAATCAACCAAACTTTTTGGGTTGGGTTCTCTTTTATAGTCTGCAGGCATTAAATGAAAGAAGTCAGTGTTCCAGCAGAAGGAGACAACGTTTCAGAAAAGGCATTGTAGCAAACCAAAAAAGAAATTTTAAGCGCAGCAGAGTAACCAGCGCACATACCTGTTAGCTCAGGTGAGTTTAAAAGGCTGCTGTTGATAACAAGGGCATTTGCTAAATAGATGGTGTGTGTGCAACAATATACTGAAAGGTCAATTATATTGTGCAGCTTATCTCACCACCTGTAGTTATTTAGGTGAAAGCTCCAAAATGCTTGCCTAATATGTCTGTTTATCCAAAAGGAAGTAAAAAGGGAGAGCTAGAAAGATAGCATTGCATCACATTACATGGCAATGCAATGCACAGTTGCTGAAGATGAACCAAAATGAGCTTGTAATCTGGCTTCTGCAACTTTGAACATGAAAAATCCAATGAGGAGAAGAAAAGCAAAGCCAAAGAGTCCATCCCAAAATCCGACAAACAAGCAAAATGAACAAAAAACATTGAATTCAATTCTTTCTGATTTTAGAAACTGCATTAAAGAAGGGGTGCACCGGTCCTGGAGATACTGCAATACCAGGTCAATGCGTGGAGTGGACAGAGCAAGCTCTTTTTCCATCTCCCTGTTCTAAAAATCCATTTAATATATGGTCCCCAGATAGGGGACGTATCAGATATTAAACTGATAAGAACAGATACTACACTTGATCTTAGCCAAAAGGCCGAGAAGCGATAACCAGAATTGGTTTCAAACTACGGAGCCACCCAAGGATCCTGAAAAGTCCATTTGTGGAGATGAGCTCCTGGACTCCCGTTAAGAAGACATGTTGTCAACCTCTAGATCCCTTACATGCCTGCACTTTTCGGCTTGCTGCTGCTGCAATCCACGCGTTTTAGATCTGCATAACTCCACCTCTTTAAACACAGCACCTTCACCCCCTGCTGTTCCCACCCGCCTCAACACCGTTGGAAGGGAGGAGAACCAATTAAGGCGGGGGGTGGGGTGGAACGAGCAGCTGTCTACCCTTAGCAGGAGGGCTCCTGATTACATACCTCTCCTGCTGCTGCTGCTGCTGGCTGTCCAGCAGCAGACTGAAGGTGGCTGCTGCTGTGCACAGGTATATAAAGGCTCAGAGCCTATTATGACACGCGCAGCCAGCGTTCCATTGCCACATTCCATCTACTGCAGGCAGGATACCTGGCTGGCTGAATGTCGCTGAGAAGCTCACAGAGACCGCCATAAGCAACAGTTTAACAGAATGCCACAGACTAATCAACCAAACTTTTTGGGTTGGGTTCTCTTTTATAGTCTGCAGGCATTAAATGAAAGAAGTCAGTGTTCCAGCAGAAGGAGACAACGTTTCAGAAAAGGCATTGTAGCAAACCAAAAAAGAAATTTTAAGCGCAGCAGAGTAACCAGCGCACATACCTGTTAGCTCAGGTGAGTTTAAAAGGCTGCTGTTGATAACAAGGGCATTTGCTAAATAGATGGTGTGTGTGCAACAATATACTGAAAGGTCAATTATATTGTGCAGCTTATCTCACCACCTGTAGTTATTTAGGTGAAAGCTCCAAAATGCTTGCCTAATATGTCTGTTTATCCAAAAGGAAGTAAAAAGGGAGAGCTAGAAAGATAGCATTGCATCACATTACATGGCAATGCAATGCACAGTTGCTGAAGATGAACCAAAATGAGCTTGTAATCTGGCTTCTGCAACTTTGAACATGAAAAATCCAATGAGGAGAAGAAAAGCAAAGCCAAAGAGTCCATCCCAAAATCCGACAAACAAGCAAAATGAACAAAAAACATTGAATTCAATTCTTTCTGATTTTAGAAACTGCATTAAAGAAGGGGTGCACCGGTCCTGGAGATACTGCAATACCAGGTCAATGCGTGGAGTGGACAGAGCAAGCTCTTTTTCCATCTCCCTGTTCTAAAAATCCATTTAATATATGGTCCCCAGATAGGGGACGTATCAGATATTAAACTGATAAGAACAGATACTACACTTGATCTTAGCCAAAAGGCCGAGAAGCGATAACCAGAATTGGTTTCAAACTACGGAGCCACCCAAGGATCCTGAAAAGTCCATTTGTGGAGATGAGCTCCTGGACTCCCGTTAAGAAGACATGTTGTCAACCTCTAGATCCCTTACATGCCTGCACTTTTCGGCTTGCTGCTGCTGCAATCCACGCGTTTTAGATCTGCATAACTCCACCTCTTTAAACACAGCACCTTCACCCCCTGCTGTTCCCACCCGCCTCAACACCGTTGGAAGGGAGGAGAACCAATTAAGGCGGGGGGTGGGGTGGAACGAGCAGCTGTCTACCCTTAGCAGGAGGGCTCCTGATTACATACCTCTCCTGCTGCTGCTGCTGCTGGCTGTCCAGCAGCAGACTGAAGGTGGCTGCTGCTGTGCACAGGTATATAAAGGCTCAGAGCCTATTATGACACGCGCAGCCAGCGTTCCATTGCCACATTCCATCTACTGCAGGCAGGATACCTGGCTGGCTGAATGTCGCTGAGAAGCTCACAGAGACCGCCATAAGCAACAGTTTAACAGAATGCCACAGACTAATCAACCAAACTTTTTGGGTTGGGTTCTCTTTTATAGTCTGCAGGCATTAAATGAAAGAAGTCAGTGTTCCAGCAGAAGGAGACAACGTTTCAGAAAAGGCATTGTAGCAAACCAAAAAAGAAATTTTAAGCGCAGCAGAGTAACCAGCGCACATACCTGTTAGCTCAGGTGAGTTTAAAAGGCTGCTGTTGATAACAAGGGCATTTGCTAAATAGATGGTGTGTGTGCAACAATATACTGAAAGGTCAATTATATTGTGCAGCTTATCTCACCACCTGTAGTTATTTAGGTGAAAGCTCCAAAATGCTTGCCTAATATGTCTGTTTATCCAAAAGGAAGTAAAAAGGGAGAGCTAGAAAGATAGCATTGCATCACATTACATGGCAATGCAATGCACAGTTGCTGAAGATGAACCAAAATGAGCTTGTAATCTGGCTTCTGCAACTTTGAACATGAAAAATCCAATGAGGAGAAGAAAAGCAAAGCCAAAGAGTCCATCCCAAAATCCGACAAACAAGCAAAATGAACAAAAAACATTGAATTCAATTCTTTCTGATTTTAGAAACTGCATTAAAGAAGGGGTGCACCGGTCCTGGAGATACTGCAATACCAGGTCAATGCGTGGAGTGGACAGAGCAAGCTCTTTTTCCATCTCCCTGTTCTAAAAATCCATTTAATATATGGTCCCCAGATAGGGGACGTATCAGATATTAAACTGATAAGAACAGATACTACACTTGATCTTAGCCAAAAGGCCGAGAAGCGATAACCAGAATTGGTTTCAAACTACGGAGCCACCCAAGGATCCTGAAAAGTCCATTTGTGGAGATGAGCTCCTGGACTCCCGTTAAGAAGACATGTTGTCAACCTCTAGATCCCTTACATGCCTGCACTTTTCGGCTTGCTGCTGCTGCAATCCACGCGTTTTAGATCTGCATAACTCCACCTCTTTAAACACAGCACCTTCACCCCCTGCTGTTCCCACCCGCCTCAACACCGTTGGAAGGGAGGAGAACCAATTAAGGCGGGGGGTGGGGTGGAACGAGCAGCTGTCTACCCTTAGCAGGAGGGCTCCTGATTACATACCTCTCCTGCTGCTGCTGCTGCTGGCTGTCCAGCAGCAGACTGAAGGTGGCTGCTGCTGTGCACAGGTATATAAAGGCTCAGAGCCTATTATGACACGCGCAGCCAGCGTTCCATTGCCACATTCCATCTACTGCAGGCAGGATACCTGGCTGGCTGAATGTCGCTGAGAAGCTCACAGAGACCGCCATAAGCAACAGTTTAACAGAATGCCACAGACTAATCAACCAAACTTTTTGGGTTGGGTTCTCTTTTATAGTCTGCAGGCATTAAATGAAAGAAGTCAGTGTTCCAGCAGAAGGAGACAACGTTTCAGAAAAGGCATTGTAGCAAACCAAAAAAGAAATTTTAAGCGCAGCAGAGTAACCAGCGCACATACCTGTTAGCTCAGGTGAGTTTAAAAGGCTGCTGTTGATAACAAGGGCATTTGCTAAATAGATGGTGTGTGTGCAACAATATACTGAAAGGTCAATTATATTGTGCAGCTTATCTCACCACCTGTAGTTATTTAGGTGAAAGCTCCAAAATGCTTGCCTAATATGTCTGTTTATCCAAAAGGAAGTAAAAAGGGAGAGCTAGAAAGATAGCATTGCATCACATTACATGGCAATGCAATGCACAGTTGCTGAAGATGAACCAAAATGAGCTTGTAATCTGGCTTCTGCAACTTTGAACATGAAAAATCCAATGAGGAGAAGAAAAGCAAAGCCAAAGAGTCCATCCCAAAATCCGACAAACAAGCAAAATGAACAAAAAACATTGAATTCAATTCTTTCTGATTTTAGAAACTGCATTAAAGAAGGGGTGCACCGGTCCTGGAGATACTGCAATACCAGGTCAATGCGTGGAGTGGACAGAGCAAGCTCTTTTTCCATCTCCCTGTTCTAAAAATCCATTTAATATATGGTCCCCAGATAGGGGACGTATCAGATATTAAACTGATAAGAACAGATACTACACTTGATCTTAGCCAAAAGGCCGAGAAGCGATAACCAGAATTGGTTTCAAACTACGGAGCCACCCAAGGATCCTGAAAAGTCCATTTGTGGAGATGAGCTCCTGGACTCCCGTTAAGAAGACATGTTGTCAACCTCTAGATCCCTTACATGCCTGCACTTTTCGGCTTGCTGCTGCTGCAATCCACGCGTTTTAGATCTGCATAACTCCACCTCTTTAAACACAGCACCTTCACCCCCTGCTGTTCCCACCCGCCTCAACACCGTTGGAAGGGAGGAGAACCAATTAAGGCGGGGGGTGGGGTGGAACGAGCAGCTGTCTACCCTTAGCAGGAGGGCTCCTGATTACATACCTCTCCTGCTGCTGCTGCTGCTGGCTGTCCAGCAGCAGACTGAAGGTGGCTGCTGCTGTGCACAGGTATATAAAGGCTCAGAGCCTATTATGACACGCGCAGCCAGCGTTCCATTGCCACATTCCATCTACTGCAGGCAGGATACCTGGCTGGCTGAATGTCGCTGAGAAGCTCACAGAGACCGCCATAAGCAACAGTTTAACAGAATGCCACAGACTAATCAACCAAACTTTTTGGGTTGGGTTCTCTTTTATAGTCTGCAGGCATTAAATGAAAGAAGTCAGTGTTCCAGCAGAAGGAGACAACGTTTCAGAAAAGGCATTGTAGCAAACCAAAAAAGAAATTTTAAGCGCAGCAGAGTAACCAGCGCACATACCTGTTAGCTCAGGTGAGTTTAAAAGGCTGCTGTTGATAACAAGGGCATTTGCTAAATAGATGGTGTGTGTGCAACAATATACTGAAAGGTCAATTATATTGTGCAGCTTATCTCACCACCTGTAGTTATTTAGGTGAAAGCTCCAAAATGCTTGCCTAATATGTCTGTTTATCCAAAAGGAAGTAAAAAGGGAGAGCTAGAAAGATAGCATTGCATCACATTACATGGCAATGCAATGCACAGTTGCTGAAGATGAACCAAAATGAGCTTGTAATCTGGCTTCTGCAACTTTGAACATGAAAAATCCAATGAGGAGAAGAAAAGCAAAGCCAAAGAGTCCATCCCAAAATCCGACAAACAAGCAAAATGAACAAAAAACATTGAATTCAATTCTTTCTGATTTTAGAAACTGCATTAAAGAAGGGGTGCACCGGTCCTGGAGATACTGCAATACCAGGTCAATGCGTGGAGTGGACAGAGCAAGCTCTTTTTCCATCTCCCTGTTCTAAAAATCCATTTAATATATGGTCCCCAGATAGGGGACGTATCAGATATTAAACTGATAAGAACAGATACTACACTTGATCTTAGCCAAAAGGCCGAGAAGCGATAACCAGAATTGGTTTCAAACTACGGAGCCACCCAAGGATCCTGAAAAGTCCATTTGTGGAGATGAGCTCCTGGACTCCCGTTAAGAAGACATGTTGTCAACCTCTAGATCCCTTACATGCCTGCACTTTTCGGCTTGCTGCTGCTGCAATCCACGCGTTTTAGATCTGCATAACTCCACCTCTTTAAACACAGCACCTTCACCCCCTGCTGTTCCCACCCGCCTCAACACCGTTGGAAGGGAGGAGAACCAATTAAGGCGGGGGGTGGGGTGGAACGAGCAGCTGTCTACCCTTAGCAGGAGGGCTCCTGATTACATACCTCTCCTGCTGCTGCTGCTGCTGGCTGTCCAGCAGCAGACTGAAGGTGGCTGCTGCTGTGCACAGGTATATAAAGGCTCAGAGCCTATTATGACACGCGCAGCCAGCGTTCCATTGCCACATTCCATCTACTGCAGGCAGGATACCTGGCTGGCTGAATGTCGCTGAGAAGCTCACAGAGACCGCCATAAGCAACAGTTTAACAGAATGCCACAGACTAATCAACCAAACTTTTTGGGTTGGGTTCTCTTTTATAGTCTGCAGGCATTAAATGAAAGAAGTCAGTGTTCCAGCAGAAGGAGACAACGTTTCAGAAAAGGCATTGTAGCAAACCAAAAAAGAAATTTTAAGCGCAGCAGAGTAACCAGCGCACATACCTGTTAGCTCAGGTGAGTTTAAAAGGCTGCTGTTGATAACAAGGGCATTTGCTAAATAGATGGTGTGTGTGCAACAATATACTGAAAGGTCAATTATATTGTGCAGCTTATCTCACCACCTGTAGTTATTTAGGTGAAAGCTCCAAAATGCTTGCCTAATATGTCTGTTTATCCAAAAGGAAGTAAAAAGGGAGAGCTAGAAAGATAGCATTGCATCACATTACATGGCAATGCAATGCACAGTTGCTGAAGATGAACCAAAATGAGCTTGTAATCTGGCTTCTGCAACTTTGAACATGAAAAATCCAATGAGGAGAAGAAAAGCAAAGCCAAAGAGTCCATCCCAAAATCCGACAAACAAGCAAAATGAACAAAAAACATTGAATTCAATTCTTTCTGATTTTAGAAACTGCATTAAAGAAGGGGTGCACCGGTCCTGGAGATACTGCAATACCAGGTCAATGCGTGGAGTGGACAGAGCAAGCTCTTTTTCCATCTCCCTGTTCTAAAAATCCATTTAATATATGGTCCCCAGATAGGGGACGTATCAGATATTAAACTGATAAGAACAGATACTACACTTGATCTTAGCCAAAAGGCCGAGAAGCGATAACCAGAATTGGTTTCAAACTACGGAGCCACCCAAGGATCCTGAAAAGTCCATTTGTGGAGATGAGCTCCTGGACTCCCGTTAAGAAGACATGTTGTCAACCTCTAGATCCCTTACATGCCTGCACTTTTCGGCTTGCTGCTGCTGCAATCCACGCGTTTTAGATCTGCATAACTCCACCTCTTTAAACACAGCACCTTCACCCCCTGCTGTTCCCACCCGCCTCAACACCGTTGGAAGGGAGGAGAACCAATTAAGGCGGGGGGTGGGGTGGAACGAGCAGCTGTCTACCCTTAGCAGGAGGGCTCCTGATTACATACCTCTCCTGCTGCTGCTGCTGCTGGCTGTCCAGCAGCAGACTGAAGGTGGCTGCTGCTGTGCACAGGTATATAAAGGCTCAGAGCCTATTATGACACGCGCAGCCAGCGTTCCATTGCCACATTCCATCTACTGCAGGCAGGATACCTGGCTGGCTGAATGTCGCTGAGAAGCTCACAGAGACCGCCATAAGCAACAGTTTAACAGAATGCCACAGACTAATCAACCAAACTTTTTGGGTTGGGTTCTCTTTTATAGTCTGCAGGCATTAAATGAAAGAAGTCAGTGTTCCAGCAGAAGGAGACAACGTTTCAGAAAAGGCATTGTAGCAAACCAAAAAAGAAATTTTAAGCGCAGCAGAGTAACCAGCGCACATACCTGTTAGCTCAGGTGAGTTTAAAAGGCTGCTGTTGATAACAAGGGCATTTGCTAAATAGATGGTGTGTGTGCAACAATATACTGAAAGGTCAATTATATTGTGCAGCTTATCTCACCACCTGTAGTTATTTAGGTGAAAGCTCCAAAATGCTTGCCTAATATGTCTGTTTATCCAAAAGGAAGTAAAAAGGGAGAGCTAGAAAGATAGCATTGCATCACATTACATGGCAATGCAATGCACAGTTGCTGAAGATGAACCAAAATGAGCTTGTAATCTGGCTTCTGCAACTTTGAACATGAAAAATCCAACGAGGAGAAGAAAAGCAAAGCCAAAGAGTCCATCCCAAAATCCGACAAACAAGCAAAATGAACAAAAAACATTGAATTCAATTCTTTCTGATTTTAGAAACTGCATTAAAGAAGGGGTGCACCGGTCCTGGAGATACTGCAATACCAGGTCAATGCGTGGAGTGGACAGAGCAAGCTCTTTTTCCATCTCCCTGTTCTAAAAATCCATTTAATATATGGTCCCCAGATAGGGGACGTATCAGATATTAAACTGATAAGAACAGATACTACACTTGATCTTAGCCAAAAGGCCGAGAAGCGATAACCAGAATTGGTTTCAAACTACGGAGCCACCCAAGGATCCTGAAAAGTCCATTTGTGGAGATGAGCTCCTGGACTCCCGTTAAGAAGACATGTTGTCAACCTCTAGATCCCTTACATGCCTGCACTTTTCGGCTTGCTGCTGCTGCAATCCACGCGTTTTAGATCTGCATAACTCCACCTCTTTAAACACAGCACCTTCACCCCCTGCTGTTCCCACCCGCCTCAACACCGTTGGAAGGGAGGAGAACCAATTAAGGCGGGGGGTGGGGTGGAACGAGCAGCTGTCTACCCTTAGCAGGAGGGCTCCTGATTACATACCTCTCCTGCTGCTGCTGCTGCTGGCTGTCCAGCAGCAGACTGAAGGTGGCTGCTGCTGTGCACAGGTATATAAAGGCTCAGAGCCTATTATGACACGCGCAGCCAGCGTTCCATTGCCACATTCCATCTACTGCAGGCAGGATACCTGGCTGGCTGAATGTCGCTGAGAAGCTCACAGAGACCGCCATAAGCAACAGTTTAACAGAATGCCACAGACTAATCAACCAAACTTTTTGGGTTGGGTTCTCTTTTATAGTCTGCAGGCATTAAATGAAAGAAGTCAGTGTTCCAGCAGAAGGAGACAACGTTTCAGAAAAGGCATTGTAGCAAACCAAAAAAGAAATTTTAAGCGCAGCAGAGTAACCAGCGCACATACCTGTTAGCTCAGGTGAGTTTAAAAGGCTGCTGTTGATAACAAGGGCATTTGCTAAATAGATGGTGTGTGTGCAACAATATACTGAAAGGTCAATTATATTGTGCAGCTTATCTCACCACCTGTAGTTATTTAGGTGAAAGCTCCAAAATGCTTGCCTAATATGTCTGTTTATCCAAAAGGAAGTAAAAAGGGAGAGCTAGAAAGATAGCATTGCATCACATTACATGGCAATGCAATGCACAGTTGCTGAAGATGAACCAAAATGAGCTTGTAATCTGGCTTCTGCAACTTTGAACATGAAAAATCCAATGAGGAGAAGAAAAGCAAAGCCAAAGAGTCCATCCCAAAATCCGACAAACAAGCAAAATGAACAAAAAACATTGAATTCAATTCTTTCTGATTTTAGAAACTGCATTAAAGAAGGGGTGCACCGGTCCTGGAGATACTGCAATACCAGGTCAATGCGTGGAGTGGACAGAGCAAGCTCTTTTTCCATCTCCCTGTTCTAAAAATCCATTTAATATATGGTCCCCAGATAGGGGACGTATCAGATATTAAACTGATAAGAACAGATACTACACTTGATCTTAGCCAAAAGGCCGAGAAGCGATAACCAGAATTGGTTTCAAACTACGGAGCCACCCAAGGATCCTGAAAAGTCCATTTGTGGAGATGAGCTCCTGGACTCCCGTTAAGAAGACATGTTGTCAACCTCTAGATCCCTTACATGCCTGCACTTTTCGGCTTGCTGCTGCTGCAATCCACGCGTTTTAGATCTGCATAACTCCACCTCTTTAAACACAGCACCTTCACCCCCTGCTGTTCCCACCCGCCTCAACACCGTTGGAAGGGAGGAGAACCAATTAAGGCGGGGGGTGGGGTGGAACGAGCAGCTGTCTACCCTTAGCAGGAGGGCTCCTGATTACATACCTCTCCTGCTGCTGCTGCTGCTGGCTGTCCAGCAGCAGACTGAAGGTGGCTGCTGCTGTGCACAGGTATATAAAGGCTCAGAGCCTATTATGACACGCGCAGCCAGCGTTCCATTGCCACATTCCATCTACTGCAGGCAGGATACCTGGCTGGCTGAATGTCGCTGAGAAGCTCACAGAGACCGCCATAAGCAACAGTTTAACAGAATGCCACAGACTAATCAACCAAACTTTTTGGGTTGGGTTCTCTTTTATAGTCTGCAGGCATTAAATGAAAGAAGTCAGTGTTCCAGCAGAAGGAGACAACGTTTCAGAAAAGGCATTGTAGCAAACCAAAAAAGAAATTTTAAGCGCAGCAGAGTAACCAGCGCACATACCTGTTAGCTCAGGTGAGTTTAAAAGGCTGCTGTTGATAACAAGGGCATTTGCTAAATAGATGGTGTGTGTGCAACAATATACTGAAAGGTCAATTATATTGTGCAGCTTATCTCACCACCTGTAGTTATTTAGGTGAAAGCTCCAAAATGCTTGCCTAATATGTCTGTTTATCCAAAAGGAAGTAAAAAGGGAGAGCTAGAAAGATAGCATTGCATCACATTACATGGCAATGCAATGCACAGTTGCTGAAGATGAACCAAAATGAGCTTGTAATCTGGCTTCTGCAACTTTGAACATGAAAAATCCAATGAGGAGAAGAAAAGCAAAGCCAAAGAGTCCATCCCAAAATCCGACAAACAAGCAAAATGAACAAAAAACATTGAATTCAATTCTTTCTGATTTTAGAAACTGCATTAAAGAAGGGGTGCACCGGTCCTGGAGATACTGCAATACCAGGTCAATGCGTGGAGTGGACAGAGCAAGCTCTTTTTCCATCTCCCTGTTCTAAAAATCCATTTAATATATGGTCCCCAGATAGGGGACGTATCAGATATTAAACTGATAAGAACAGATACTACACTTGATCTTAGCCAAAAGGCCGAGAAGCGATAACCAGAATTGGTTTCAAACTACGGAGCCACCCAAGGATCCTGAAAAGTCCATTTGTGGAGATGAGCTCCTGGACTCCCGTTAAGAAGACATGTTGTCAACCTCTAGATCCCTTACATGCCTGCACTTTTCGGCTTGCTGCTGCTGCAATCCACGCGTTTTAGATCTGCATAACTCCACCTCTTTAAACACAGCACCTTCACCCCCTGCTGTTCCCACCCGCCTCAACACCGTTGGAAGGGAGGAGAACCAATTAAGGCGGGGGGTGGGGTGGAACGAGCAGCTGTCTACCCTTAGCAGGAGGGCTCCTGATTACATACCTCTCCTGCTGCTGCTGCTGCTGGCTGTCCAGCAGCAGACTGAAGGTGGCTGCTGCTGTGCACAGGTATATAAAGGCTCAGAGCCTATTATGACACGCGCAGCCAGCGTTCCATTGCCACATTCCATCTACTGCAGGCAGGATACCTGGCTGGCTGAATGTCGCTGAGAAGCTCACAGAGACCGCCATAAGCAACAGTTTAACAGAATGCCACAGACTAATCAACCAAACTTTTTGGGTTGGGTTCTCTTTTATAGTCTGCAGGCATTAAATGAAAGAAGTCAGTGTTCCAGCAGAAGGAGACAACGTTTCAGAAAAGGCATTGTAGCAAACCAAAAAAGAAATTTTAAGCGCAGCAGAGTAACCAGCGCACATACCTGTTAGCTCAGGTGAGTTTAAAAGGCTGCTGTTGATAACAAGGGCATTTGCTAAATAGATGGTGTGTGTGCAACAATATACTGAAAGGTCAATTATATTGTGCAGCTTATCTCACCACCTGTAGTTATTTAGGTGAAAGCTCCAAAATGCTTGCCTAATATGTCTGTTTATCCAAAAGGAAGTAAAAAGGGAGAGCTAGAAAGATAGCATTGCATCACATTACATGGCAATGCAATGCACAGTTGCTGAAGATGAACCAAAATGAGCTTGTAATCTGGCTTCTGCAACTTTGAACATGAAAAATCCAACGAGGAGAAGAAAAGCAAAGCCAAAGAGTCCATCCCAAAATCCGACAAACAAGCAAAATGAACAAAAAACATTGAATTCAATTCTTTCTGATTTTAGAAACTGCATTAAAGAAGGGGTGCACCGGTCCTGGAGATACTGCAATACCAGGTCAATGCGTGGAGTGGACAGAGCAAGCTCTTTTTCCATCTCCCTGTTCCCCATTTAATATATGGTCCCCAGATAGGGGACGTATCAGATATTAAACTGATAAGAACAGATACTACACTTGATCTTAGCCAAAAGGCCGAGAAGCGATAACCAGAATTGGTTTCAAACTACGGAGCCACCCAAGGATCCTGAAAAGTCCATTTGTGGAGATGAGCTCCTGGACTCCCGTTAAGAAGACATGTTGTCAACCTCTAGATCCCTTACATGCCTGCACTTTTCGGCTTGCTGCTGCTGCAATCCACGCGTTTTAGATCTGCATAACTCCACCTCTTTAAACACAGCACCTTCACCCCCTGCTGTTCCCACCCGCCTCAACACCGTTGGAAGGGAGGAGAACCAATTAAGGCGGGGGGTGGGGTGGAACGAGCAGCTGTCTACCCTTAGCAGGAGGGCTCCTGATTACATACCTCTCCTGCTGCTGCTGCTGCTGGCTGTCCAGCAGCAGACTGAAGGTGGCTGCTGCTGTGCACAGGTATATAAAGGCTCAGAGCCTATTATGACACGCGCAGCCAGCGTTCCATTGCCACATTCCATCTACTGCAGGCAGGATACCTGGCTGGCTGAATGTCGCTGAGAAGCTCACAGAGACCGCCATAAGCAACAGTTTAACAGAATGCCACAGACTAATCAACCAAACTTTTTGGGTTGGGTTCTCTTTTATAGTCTGCAGGCATTAAATGAAAGAAGTCAGTGTTCCAGCAGAAGGAGACAACGTTTCAGAAAAGGCATTGTAGCAAACCAAAAAAGAAATTTTAAGCGCAGCAGAGTAACCAGCGCACATACCTGTTAGCTCAGGTGAGTTTAAAAGGCTGCTGTTGATAACAAGGGCATTTGCTAAATAGATGGTGTGTGTGCAACAATATACTGAAAGGTCAATTATATTGTGCAGCTTATCTCACCACCTGTAGTTATTTAGGTGAAAGCTCCAAAATGCTTGCCTAATATGTCTGTTTATCCAAAAGGAAGTAAAAAGGGAGAGCTAGAAAGATAGCATTGCATCACATTACATGGCAATGCAATGCACAGTTGCTGAAGATGAACCAAAATGAGCTTGTAATCTGGCTTCTGCAACTTTGAACATGAAAAATCCAACGAGGAGAAGAAAAGCAAAGCCAAAGAGTCCATCCCAAAATCCGACAAACAAGCAAAATGAACAAAAAACATTGAATTCAATTCTTTCTGATTTTAGAAACTGCATTAAAGAAGGGGTGCACCGGTCCTGGAGATACTGCAATACCAGGTCAATGCGTGGAGTGGACAGAGCAAGCTCTTTTTCCATCTCCCTGTTCCCCATTTAATATATGGTCCCCAGATAGGGGACGTATCAGATATTAAACTGATAAGAACAGATACTACACTTGATCTTAGCCAAAAGGCCGAGAAGCGATAACCAGAATTGGTTTCAAACTACGGAGCCACCCAAGGATCCTGAAAAGTCCATTTGTGGAGATGAGCTCCTGGACTCCCGTTAAGAAGACATGTTGTCAACCTCTAGATCCCTTACATGCCTGCACTTTTCGGCTTGCTGCTGCTGCAATCCACGCGTTTTAGATCTGCATAACTCCACCTCTTTAAACACAGCACCTTCACCCCCTGCTGTTCCCACCCGCCTCAACACCGTTGGAAGGGAGGAGAACCAATTAAGGCGGGGGGTGGGGTGGAACGAGCAGCTGTCTACCCTTAGCAGGAGGGCTCCTGATTACATACCTCTTCTGCTGCTGCTGCTGGCTGTCCAGCAGCAGACTGAAGGTGGCTGCTGCTGTGCACAGGTATATAAAGGCTCAGAGCCTATTATGACACGCGCAGCCAGCGTTCCATTGCCACATTCCATCTACTGCAGGCAGGATACCTGGCTGGCTGAATGTCGCTGAGAAGCTCACAGAGACCGCCATAAGCAACAGTTTAACAGAATGCCACAGACTAATCAACCAAACTTTTTGGGTTGGGTTCTCTTTTATAGTCTGCAGGCATTAAATGAAAGAAGTCAGTGTTCCAGCAGAAGGAGACAACGTTTCAGAAAAGGCATTGTAGCAAACCAAAAAAGAAATTTTAAGCGCAGCAGAGTAACCAGCGCACATACCTGTTAGCTCAGGTGAGTTTAAAAGGCTGCTGTTGATAACAAGGGCATTTGCTAAATAGATGGTGTGTGTGCAACAATATACTGAAAGGTCAATTATATTGTGCAGCTTATCTCACCACCTGTAGTTATTTAGGTGAAAGCTCCAAAATGCTTGCCTAATATGTCTGTTTATCCAAAAGGAAGTAAAAAGGGAGAGCTAGAAAGATAGCATTGCATCACATTACATGGCAATGCAATGCACAGTTGCTGAAGATGAACCAAAATGAGCTTGTAATCTGGCTTCTGCAACTTTGAACATGAAAAATCCAACGAGGAGAAGAAAAGCAAAGCCAAAGAGTCCATCCCAAAATCCGACAAACAAGCAAAATGAACAAAAAACATTGAATTCAATTCTTTCTGATTTTAGAAACTGCATTAAAGAAGGGGTGCACCGGTCCTGGAGATACTGCAATACCAGGTCAATGCGTGGAGTGGACAGAGCAAGCTCTTTTTCCATCTCCCTGTTCTAAAAATCCATTTAATATATGGTCCCCAGATAGGGGACGTATCAGATATTAAACTGATAAGAACAGATACTACACTTGATCTTAGCCAAAAGGCCGAGAAGCGATAACCAGAATTGGTTTCAAACTACGGAGCCACCCAAGGATCCTGAAAAGTCCATTTGTGGAGATGAGCTCCTGGACTCCCGTTAAGAAGACATGTTGTCAACCTCTAGATCCCTTACATGCCTGCACTTTTCGGCTTGCTGCTGCTGCAATCCACGCGTTTTAGATCTGCATAACTCCACCTCTTTAAACACAGCACCTTCACCCCCTGCTGTTCCCACCCGCCTCAACACCGTTGGAAGGGAGGAGAACCAATTAAGGCGGGGGGTGGGGTGGAACGAGCAGCTGTCTACCCTTAGCAGGAGGGCTCCTGATTACATACCTCTCCTGCTGCTGCTGCTGCTGGCTGTCCAGCAGCAGACTGAAGGTGGCTGCTGCTGTGCACAGGTATATAAAGGCTCAGAGCCTATTATGACACGCGCAGCCAGCGTTCCATTGCCACATTCCATCTACTGCAGGCAGGATACCTGGCTGGCTGAATGTCGCTGAGAAGCTCACAGAGACCGCCATAAGCAACAGTTTAACAGAATGCCACAGACTAATCAACCAAACTTTTTGGGTTGGGTTCTCTTTTATAGTCTGCAGGCATTAAATGAAAGAAGTCAGTGTTCCAGCAGAAGGAGACAACGTTTCAGAAAAGGCATTGTAGCAAACCAAAAAAGAAATTTTAAGCGCAGCAGAGTAACCAGCGCACATACCTGTTAGCTCAGGTGAGTTTAAAAGGCTGCTGTTGATAACAAGGGCATTTGCTAAATAGATGGTGTGTGTGCAACAATATACTGAAAGGTCAATTATATTGTGCAGCTTATCTCACCACCTGTAGTTATTTAGGTGAAAGCTCCAAAATGCTTGCCTAATATGTCTGTTTATCCAAAAGGAAGTAAAAAGGGAGAGCTAGAAAGATAGCATTGCATCACATTACATGGCAATGCAATGCACAGTTGCTGAAGATGAACCAAAATGAGCTTGTAATCTGGCTTCTGCAACTTTGAACATGAAAAATCCAATGAGGAGAAGAAAAGCAAAGCCAAAGAGTCCATCCCAAAATCCGACAAACAAGCAAAATGAACAAAAAACATTGAATTCAATTCTTTCTGATTTTAGAAACTGCATTAAAGAAGGGGTGCACCGGTCCTGGAGATACTGCAATACCAGGTCAATGCGTGGAGTGGACAGAGCAAGCTCTTTTTCCATCTCCCTGTTCTAAAAATCCATTTAATATATGGTCCCCAGATAGGGGACGTATCAGATATTAAACTGATAAGAACAGATACTACACTTGATCTTAGCCAAAAGGCCGAGAAGCGATAACCAGAATTGGTTTCAAACTACGGAGCCACCCAAGGATCCTGAAAAGTCCATTTGTGGAGATGAGCTCCTGGACTCCCGTTAAGAAGACATGTTGTCAACCTCTAGATCCCTTACATGCCTGCACTTTTCGGCTTGCTGCTGCTGCAATCCACGCGTTTTAGATCTGCATAACTCCACCTCTTTAAACACAGCACCTTCACCCCCTGCTGTTCCCACCCGCCTCAACACCGTTGGAAGGGAGGAGAACCAATTAAGGCGGGGGGTGGGGTGGAACGAGCAGCTGTCTACCCTTAGCAGGAGGGCTCCTGATTACATACCTCTCCTGCTGCTGCTGCTGCTGGCTGTCCAGCAGCAGACTGAAGGTGGCTGCTGCTGTGCACAGGTATATAAAGGCTCAGAGCCTATTATGACACGCGCAGCCAGCGTTCCATTGCCACATTCCATCTACTGCAGGCAGGATACCTGGCTGGCTGAATGTCGCTGAGAAGCTCACAGAGACCGCCATAAGCAACAGTTTAACAGAATGCCACAGACTAATCAACCAAACTTTTTGGGTTGGGTTCTCTTTTATAGTCTGCAGGCATTAAATGAAAGAAGTCAGTGTTCCAGCAGAAGGAGACAACGTTTCAGAAAAGGCATTGTAGCAAACCAAAAAAGAAATTTTAAGCGCAGCAGAGTAACCAGCGCACATACCTGTTAGCTCAGGTGAGTTTAAAAGGCTGCTGTTGATAACAAGGGCATTTGCTAAATAGATGGTGTGTGTGCAACAATATACTGAAAGGTCAATTATATTGTGCAGCTTATCTCACCACCTGTAGTTATTTAGGTGAAAGCTCCAAAATGCTTGCCTAATATGTCTGTTTATCCAAAAGGAAGTAAAAAGGGAGAGCTAGAAAGATAGCATTGCATCACATTACATGGCAATGCAATGCACAGTTGCTGAAGATGAACCAAAATGAGCTTGTAATCTGGCTTCTGCAACTTTGAACATGAAAAATCCAACGAGGAGAAGAAAAGCAAAGCCAAAGAGTCCATCCCAAAATCCGACAAACAAGCAAAATGAACAAAAAACATTGAATTCAATTCTTTCTGATTTTAGAAACTGCATTAAAGAAGGGGTGCACCGGTCCTGGAGATACTGCAATACCAGGTCAATGCGTGGAGTGGACAGAGCAAGCTCTTTTTCCATCTCCCTGTTCTAAAAATCCATTTAATATATGGTCCCCAGATAGGGGACGTATCAGATATTAAACTGATAAGAACAGATACTACACTTGATCTTAGCCAAAAGGCCGAGAAGCGATAACCAGAATTGGTTTCAAACTACGGAGCCACCCAAGGATCCTGAAAAGTCCATTTGTGGAGATGAGCTCCTGGACTCCCGTTAAGAAGACATGTTGTCAACCTCTAGATCCCTTACATGCCTGCACTTTTCGGCTTGCTGCTGCTGCAATCCACGCGTTTTAGATCTGCATAACTCCACCTCTTTAAACACAGCACCTTCACCCCCTGCTGTTCCCACCCGCCTCAACACCGTTGGAAGGGAGGAGAACCAATTAAGGCGGGGGGTGGGGTGGAACGAGCAGCTGTCTACCCTTAGCAGGAGGGCTCCTGATTACATACCTCTCCTGCTGCTGCTGCTGCTGGCTGTCCAGCAGCAGACTGAAGGTGGCTGCTGCTGTGCACAGGTATATAAAGGCTCAGAGCCTATTATGACACGCGCAGCCAGCGTTCCATTGCCACATTCCATCTACTGCAGGCAGGATACCTGGCTGGCTGAATGTCGCTGAGAAGCTCACAGAGACCGCCATAAGCAACAGTTTAACAGAATGCCACAGACTAATCAACCAAACTTTTTGGGTTGGGTTCTCTTTTATAGTCTGCAGGCATTAAATGAAAGAAGTCAGTGTTCCAGCAGAAGGAGACAACGTTTCAGAAAAGGCATTGTAGCAAACCAAAAAAGAAATTTTAAGCGCAGCAGAGTAACCAGCGCACATACCTGTTAGCTCAGGTGAGTTTAAAAGGCTGCTGTTGATAACAAGGGCATTTGCTAAATAGATGGTGTGTGTGCAACAATATACTGAAAGGTCAATTATATTGTGCAGCTTATCTCACCACCTGTAGTTATTTAGGTGAAAGCTCCAAAATGCTTGCCTAATATGTCTGTTTATCCAAAAGGAAGTAAAAAGGGAGAGCTAGAAAGATAGCATTGCATCACATTACATGGCAATGCAATGCACAGTTGCTGAAGATGAACCAAAATGAGCTTGTAATCTGGCTTCTGCAACTTTGAACATGAAAAATCCAATGAGGAGAAGAAAAGCAAAGCCAAAGAGTCCATCCCAAAATCCGACAAACAAGCAAAATGAACAAAAAACATTGAATTCAATTCTTTCTGATTTTAGAAACTGCATTAAAGAAGGGGTGCACCGGTCCTGGAGATACTGCAATACCAGGTCAATGCGTGGAGTGGACAGAGCAAGCTCTTTTTCCATCTCCCTGTTCTAAAAATCCATTTAATATATGGTCCCCAGATAGGGGACGTATCAGATATTAAACTGATAAGAACAGATACTACACTTGATCTTAGCCAAAAGGCCGAGAAGCGATAACCAGAATTGGTTTCAAACTACGGAGCCACCCAAGGATCCTGAAAAGTCCATTTGTGGAGATGAGCTCCTGGACTCCCGTTAAGAAGACATGTTGTCAACCTCTAGATCCCTTACATGCCTGCACTTTTCGGCTTGCTGCTGCTGCAATCCACGCGTTTTAGATCTGCATAACTCCACCTCTTTAAACACAGCACCTTCACCCCCTGCTGTTCCCACCCGCCTCAACACCGTTGGAAGGGAGGAGAACCAATTAAGGCGGGGGGTGGGGTGGAACGAGCAGCTGTCTACCCTTAGCAGGAGGGCTCCTGATTACATACCTCTCCTGCTGCTGCTGCTGCTGGCTGTCCAGCAGCAGACTGAAGGTGGCTGCTGCTGTGCACAGGTATATAAAGGCTCAGAGCCTATTATGACACGCGCAGCCAGCGTTCCATTGCCACATTCCATCTACTGCAGGCAGGATACCTGGCTGGCTGAATGTCGCTGAGAAGCTCACAGAGACCGCCATAAGCAACAGTTTAACAGAATGCCACAGACTAATCAACCAAACTTTTTGGGTTGGGTTCTCTTTTATAGTCTGCAGGCATTAAATGAAAGAAGTCAGTGTTCCAGCAGAAGGAGACAACGTTTCAGAAAAGGCATTGTAGCAAACCAAAAAAGAAATTTTAAGCGCAGCAGAGTAACCAGCGCACATACCTGTTAGCTCAGGTGAGTTTAAAAGGCTGCTGTTGATAACAAGGGCATTTGCTAAATAGATGGTGTGTGTGCAACAATATACTGAAAGGTCAATTATATTGTGCAGCTTATCTCACCACCTGTAGTTATTTAGGTGAAAGCTCCAAAATGCTTGCCTAATATGTCTGTTTATCCAAAAGGAAGTAAAAAGGGAGAGCTAGAAAGATAGCATTGCATCACATTACATGGCAATGCATTGCACAGTTGCTGAAGATGAACCAAAATGAGCTTGTAATCTGGCTTCTGCAACTTTGAACATGAAAAATCCAATGAGGAGAAGAAAAGCAAAGCCAAAGAGTCCATCCCAAAATCCGACAAACAAGCAAAATGAACAAAAAACATTGAATTCAATTCTTTCTGATTTTAGAAACTGCATTAAAGAAGGGGTGCACCGGTCCTGGAGATACTGCAATACCAGGTCAATGCGTGGAGTGGACAGAGCAAGCTCTTTTTCCATCTCCCTGTTCTAAAAATCCATTTAATATATGGTCCCCAGATAGGGGACGTATCAGATATTAAACTGATAAGAACAGATACTACACTTGATCTTAGCCAAAAGGCCGAGAAGCGATAACCAGAATTGGTTTCAAACTACGGAGCCACCCAAGGATCCTGAAAAGTCCATTTGTGGAGATGAGCTCCTGGACTCCCGTTAAGAAGACATGTTGTCAACCTCTAGATCCCTTACATGCCTGCACTTTTCGGCTTGCTGCTGCTGCAATCCACGCGTTTTAGATCTGCATAACTCCACCTCTTTAAACACAGCACCTTCACCCCCTGCTGTTCCCACCCGCCTCAACACCGTTGGAAGGGAGGAGAACCAATTAAGGCGGGGGGTGGGGTGGAACGAGCAGCTGTCTACCCTTAGCAGGAGGGCTCCTGATTACATACCTCTCCTGCTGCTGCTGCTGCTGGCTGTCCAGCAGCAGACTGAAGGTGGCTGCTGCTGTGCACAGGTATATAAAGGCTCAGAGCCTATTATGACACGCGCAGCCAGCGTTCCATTGCCACATTCCATCTACTGCAGGCAGGATACCTGGCTGGCTGAATGTCGCTGAGAAGCTCACAGAGACCGCCATAAGCAACAGTTTAACAGAATGCCACAGACTAATCAACCAAACTTTTTGGGTTGGGTTCTCTTTTATAGTCTGCAGGCATTAAATGAAAGAAGTCAGTGTTCCAGCAGAAGGAGACAACGTTTCAGAAAAGGCATTGTAGCAAACCAAAAAAGAAATTTTAAGCGCAGCAGAGTAACCAGCGCACATACCTGTTAGCTCAGGTGAGTTTAAAAGGCTGCTGTTGATAACAAGGGCATTTGCTAAATAGATGGTGTGTGTGCAACAATATACTGAAAGGTCAATTATATTGTGCAGCTTATCTCACCACCTGTAGTTATTTAGGTGAAAGCTCCAAAATGCTTGCCTAATATGTCTGTTTATCCAAAAGGAAGTAAAAAGGGAGAGCTAGAAAGATAGCATTGCATCACATTACATGGCAATGCAATGCACAGTTGCTGAAGATGAACCAAAATGAGCTTGTAATCTGGCTTCTGCAACTTTGAACATGAAAAATCCAACGAGGAGAAGAAAAGCAAAGCCAAAGAGTCCATCCCAAAATCCGACAAACAAGCAAAATGAACAAAAAACATTGAATTCAATTCTTTCTGATTTTAGAAACTGCATTAAAGAAGGGGTGCACCGGTCCTGGAGATACTGCAATACCAGGTCAATGCGTGGAGTGGACAGAGCAAGCTCTTTTTCCATCTCCCTGTTCCCCATTTAATATATGGTCCCCAGATAGGGGACGTATCAGATATTAAACTGATAAGAACAGATACTACACTTGATCTTAGCCAAAAGGCCGAGAAGCGATAACCAGAATTGGTTTCAAACTACGGAGCCACCCAAGGATCCTGAAAAGTCCATTTGTGGAGATGAGCTCCTGGACTCCCGTTAAGAAGACATGTTGTCAACCTCTAGATCCCTTACATGCCTGCACTTTTCGGCTTGCTGCTGCTGCAATCCACGCGTTTTAGATCTGCATAACTCCACCTCTTTAAACACAGCACCTTCACCCCCTGCTGTTCCCACCCGCCTCAACACCGTTGGAAGGGAGGAGAACCAATTAAGGCGGGGGGTGGGGTGGAACGAGCAGCTGTCTACCCTTAGCAGGAGGGCTCCTGATTACATACCTCTCCTGCTGCTGCTGCTGCTGGCTGTCCAGCAGCAGACTGAAGGTGGCTGCTGCTGTGCACAGGTATATAAAGGCTCAGAGCCTATTATGACACGCGCAGCCAGCGTTCCATTGCCACATTCCATCTACTGCAGGCAGGATACCTGGCTGGCTGAATGTCGCTGAGAAGCTCACAGAGACCGCCATAAGCAACAGTTTAACAGAATGCCACAGACTAATCAACCAAACTTTTTGGGTTGGGTTCTCTTTTATAGTCTGCAGGCATTAAATGAAAGAAGTCAGTGTTCCAGCAGAAGGAGACAACGTTTCAGAAAAGGCATTGTAGCAAACCAAAAAAGAAATTTTAAGCGCAGCAGAGTAACCAGCGCACATACCTGTTAGCTCAGGTGAGTTTAAAAGGCTGCTGTTGATAACAAGGGCATTTGCTAAATAGATGGTGTGTGTGCAACAATATACTGAAAGGTCAATTATATTGTGCAGCTTATCTCACCACCTGTAGTTATTTAGGTGAAAGCTCCAAAATGCTTGCCTAATATGTCTGTTTATCCAAAAGGAAGTAAAAAGGGAGAGCTAGAAAGATAGCATTGCATCACATTACATGGCAATGCAATGCACAGTTGCTGAAGATGAACCAAAATGAGCTTGTAATCTGGCTTCTGCAACTTTGAACATGAAAAATCCAACGAGGAGAAGAAAAGCAAAGCCAAAGAGTCCATCCCAAAATCCGACAAACAAGCAAAATGAACAAAAAACATTGAATTCAATTCTTTCTGATTTTAGAAACTGCATTAAAGAAGGGGTGCACCGGTCCTGGAGATACTGCAATACCAGGTCAATGCGTGGAGTGGACAGAGCAAGCTCTTTTTCCATCTCCCTGTTCCCCATTTAATATATGGTCCCCAGATAGGGGACGTATCAGATATTAAACTGATAAGAACAGATACTACACTTGATCTTAGCCAAAAGGCCGAGAAGCGATAACCAGAATTGGTTTCAAACTACGGAGCCACCCAAGGATCCTGAAAAGTCCATTTGTGGAGATGAGCTCCTGGACTCCCGTTAAGAAGACATGTTGTCAACCTCTAGATCCCTTACATGCCTGCACTTTTCGGCTTGCTGCTGCTGCAATCCACGCGTTTTAGATCTGCATAACTCCACCTCTTTAAACACAGCACCTTCACCCCCTGCTGTTCCCACCCGCCTCAACACCGTTGGAAGGGAGGAGAACCAATTAAGGCGGGGGGTGGGGTGGAACGAGCAGCTGTCTACCCTTAGCAGGAGGGCTCCTGATTACATACCTCTCCTGCTGCTGCTGCTGCTGGCTGTCCAGCAGCAGACTGAAGGTGGCTGCTGCTGTGCACAGGTATATAAAGGCTCAGAGCCTATTATGACACGCGCAGCCAGCGTTCCATTGCCACATTCCATCTACTGCAGGCAGGATACCTGGCTGGCTGAATGTCGCTGAGAAGCTCACAGAGACCGCCATAAGCAACAGTTTAACAGAATGCCACAGACTAATCAACCAAACTTTTTGGGTTGGGTTCTCTTTTATAGTCTGCAGGCATTAAATGAAAGAAGTCAGTGTTCCAGCAGAAGGAGACAACGTTTCAGAAAAGGCATTGTAGCAAACCAAAAAAGAAATTTTAAGCGCAGCAGAGTAACCAGCGCACATACCTGTTAGCTCAGGTGAGTTTAAAAGGCTGCTGTTGATAACAAGGGCATTTGCTAAATAGATGGTGTGTGTGCAACAATATACTGAAAGGTCAATTATATTGTGCAGCTTATCTCACCACCTGTAGTTATTTAGGTGAAAGCTCCAAAATGCTTGCCTAATATGTCTGTTTATCCAAAAGGAAGTAAAAAGGGAGAGCTAGAAAGATAGCATTGCATCACATTACATGGCAATGCAATGCACAGTTGCTGAAGATGAACCAAAATGAGCTTGTAATCTGGCTTCTGCAACTTTGAACATGAAAAATCCAACGAGGAGAAGAAAAGCAAAGCCAAAGAGTCCATCCCAAAATCCGACAAACAAGCAAAATGAACAAAAAACATTGAATTCAATTCTTTCTGATTTTAGAAACTGCATTAAAGAAGGGGTGCACCGGTCCTGGAGATACTGCAATACCAGGTCAATGCGTGGAGTGGACAGAGCAAGCTCTTTTTCCATCTCCCTGTTCTAAAAATCCATTTAATATATGGTCCCCAGATAGGGGACGTATCAGATATTAAACTGATAAGAACAGATACTACACTTGATCTTAGCCAAAAGGCCGAGAAGCGATAACCAGAATTGGTTTCAAACTACGGAGCCACCCAAGGATCCTGAAAAGTCCATTTGTGGAGATGAGCTCCTGGACTCCCGTTAAGAAGACATGTTGTCAACCTCTAGATCCCTTACATGCCTGCACTTTTCGGCTTGCTGCTGCTGCAATCCACGCGTTTTAGATCTGCATAACTCCACCTCTTTAAACACAGCACCTTCACCCCCTGCTGTTCCCACCCGCCTCAACACCGTTGGAAGGGAGGAGAACCAATTAAGGCGGGGGGTGGGGTGGAACGAGCAGCTGTCTACCCTTAGCAGGAGGGCTCCTGATTACATACCTCTCCTGCTGCTGCTGCTGCTGGCTGTCCAGCAGCAGACTGAAGGTGGCTGCTGCTGTGCACAGGTATATAAAGGCTCAGAGCCTATTATGACACGCGCAGCCAGCGTTCCATTGCCACATTCCATCTACTGCAGGCAGGATACCTGGCTGGCTGAATGTCGCTGAGAAGCTCACAGAGACCGCCATAAGCAACAGTTTAACAGAATGCCACAGACTAATCAACCAAACTTTTTGGGTTGGGTTCTCTTTTATAGTCTGCAGGCATTAAATGAAAGAAGTCAGTGTTCCAGCAGAAGGAGACAACGTTTCAGAAAAGGCATTGTAGCAAACCAAAAAAGAAATTTTAAGCGCAGCAGAGTAACCAGCGCACATACCTGTTAGCTCAGGTGAGTTTAAAAGGCTGCTGTTGATAACAAGGGCATTTGCTAAATAGATGGTGTGTGTGCAACAATATACTGAAAGGTCAATTATATTGTGCAGCTTATCTCACCACCTGTAGTTATTTAGGTGAAAGCTCCAAAATGCTTGCCTAATATGTCTGTTTATCCAAAAGGAAGTAAAAAGGGAGAGCTAGAAAGATAGCATTGCATCACATTACATGGCAATGCAATGCACAGTTGCTGAAGATGAACCAAAATGAGCTTGTAATCTGGCTTCTGCAACTTTGAACATGAAAAATCCAATGAGGAGAAGAAAAGCAAAGCCAAAGAGTCCATCCCAAAATCCGACAAACAAGCAAAATGAACAAAAAACATTGAATTCAATTCTTTCTGATTTTAGAAACTGCATTAAAGAAGGGGTGCACCGGTCCTGGAGATACTGCAATACCAGGTCAATGCGTGGAGTGGACAGAGCAAGCTCTTTTTCCATCTCCCTGTTCTAAAAATCCATTTAATATATGGTCCCCAGATAGGGGACGTATCAGATATTAAACTGATAAGAACAGATACTACACTTGATCTTAGCCAAAAGGCCGAGAAGCGATAACCAGAATTGGTTTCAAACTACGGAGCCACCCAAGGATCCTGAAAAGTCCATTTGTGGAGATGAGCTCCTGGACTCCCGTTAAGAAGACATGTTGTCAACCTCTAGATCCCTTACATGCCTGCACTTTTCGGCTTGCTGCTGCTGCAATCCACGCGTTTTAGATCTGCATAACTCCACCTCTTTAAACACAGCACCTTCACCCCCTGCTGTTCCCACCCGCCTCAACACCGTTGGAAGGGAGGAGAACCAATTAAGGCGGGGGGTGGGGTGGAACGAGCAGCTGTCTACCCTTAGCAGGAGGGCTCCTGATTACATACCTCTCCTGCTGCTGCTGCTGCTGGCTGTCCAGCAGCAGACTGAAGGTGGCTGCTGCTGTGCACAGGTATATAAAGGCTCAGAGCCTATTATGACACGCGCAGCCAGCGTTCCATTGCCACATTCCATCTACTGCAGGCAGGATACCTGGCTGGCTGAATGTCGCTGAGAAGCTCACAGAGACCGCCATAAGCAACAGTTTAACAGAATGCCACAGACTAATCAACCAAACTTTTTGGGTTGGGTTCTCTTTTATAGTCTGCAGGCATTAAATGAAAGAAGTCAGTGTTCCAGCAGAAGGAGACAACGTTTCAGAAAAGGCATTGTAGCAAACCAAAAAAGAAATTTTAAGCGCAGCAGAGTAACCAGCGCACATACCTGTTAGCTCAGGTGAGTTTAAAAGGCTGCTGTTGATAACAAGGGCATTTGCTAAATAGATGGTGTGTGTGCAACAATATACTGAAAGGTCAATTATATTGTGCAGCTTATCTCACCACCTGTAGTTATTTAGGTGAAAGCTCCAAAATGCTTGCCTAATATGTCTGTTTATCCAAAAGGAAGTAAAAAGGGAGAGCTAGAAAGATAGCATTGCATCACATTACATGGCAATGCAATGCACAGTTGCTGAAGATGAACCAAAATGAGCTTGTAATCTGGCTTCTGCAACTTTGAACATGAAAAATCCAATGAGGAGAAGAAAAGCAAAGCCAAAGAGTCCATCCCAAAATCCGACAAACAAGCAAAATGAACAAAAAACATTGAATTCAATTCTTTCTGATTTTAGAAACTGCATTAAAGAAGGGGTGCACCGGTCCTGGAGATACTGCAATACCAGGTCAATGCGTGGAGTGGACAGAGCAAGCTCTTTTTCCATCTCCCTGTTCTAAAAATCCATTTAATATATGGTCCCCAGATAGGGGACGTATCAGATATTAAACTGATAAGAACAGATACTACACTTGATCTTAGCCAAAAGGCCGAGAAGCGATAACCAGAATTGGTTTCAAACTACGGAGCCACCCAAGGATCCTGAAAAGTCCATTTGTGGAGATGAGCTCCTGGACTCCCGTTAAGAAGACATGTTGTCAACCTCTAGATCCCTTACATGCCTGCACTTTTCGGCTTGCTGCTGCTGCAATCCACGCGTTTTAGATCTGCATAACTCCACCTCTTTAAACACAGCACCTTCACCCCCTGCTGTTCCCACCCGCCTCAACACCGTTGGAAGGGAGGAGAACCAATTAAGGCGGGGGGTGGGGTGGAACGAGCAGCTGTCTACCCTTAGCAGGAGGGCTCCTGATTACATACCTCTCCTGCTGCTGCTGCTGCTGGCTGTCCAGCAGCAGACTGAAGGTGGCTGCTGCTGTGCACAGGTATATAAAGGCTCAGAGCCTATTATGACACGCGCAGCCAGCGTTCCATTGCCACATTCCATCTACTGCAGGCAGGATACCTGGCTGGCTGAATGTCGCTGAGAAGCTCACAGAGACCGCCATAAGCAACAGTTTAACAGAATGCCACAGACTAATCAACCAAACTTTTTGGGTTGGGTTCTCTTTTATAGTCTGCAGGCATTAAATGAAAGAAGTCAGTGTTCCAGCAGAAGGAGACAACGTTTCAGAAAAGGCATTGTAGCAAACCAAAAAAGAAATTTTAAGCGCAGCAGAGTAACCAGCGCACATACCTGTTAGCTCAGGTGAGTTTAAAAGGCTGCTGTTGATAACAAGGGCATTTGCTAAATAGATGGTGTGTGTGCAACAATATACTGAAAGGTCAATTATATTGTGCAGCTTATCTCACCACCTGTAGTTATTTAGGTGAAAGCTCCAAAATGCTTGCCTAATATGTCTGTTTATCCAAAAGGAAGTAAAAAGGGAGAGCTAGAAAGATAGCATTGCATCACATTACATGGCAATGCAATGCACAGTTGCTGAAGATGAACCAAAATGAGCTTGTAATCTGGCTTCTGCAACTTTGAACATGAAAAATCCAACGAGGAGAAGAAAAGCAAAGCCAAAGAGTCCATCCCAAAATCCGACAAACAAGCAAAATGAACAAAAAACATTGAATTCAATTCTTTCTGATTTTAGAAACTGCATTAAAGAAGGGGTGCACCGGTCCTGGAGATACTGCAATACCAGGTCAATGCGTGGAGTGGACAGAGCAAGCTCTTTTTCCATCTCCCTGTTCTAAAAATCCATTTAATATATGGTCCCCAGATAGGGGACGTATCAGATATTAAACTGATAAGAACAGATACTACACTTGATCTTAGCCAAAAGGCCGAGAAGCGATAACCAGAATTGGTTTCAAACTACGGAGCCACCCAAGGATCCTGAAAAGTCCATTTGTGGAGATGAGCTCCTGGACTCCCGTTAAGAAGACATGTTGTCAACCTCTAGATCCCTTACATGCCTGCACTTTTCGGCTTGCTGCTGCTGCAATCCACGCGTTTTAGATCTGCATAACTCCACCTCTTTAAACACAGCACCTTCACCCCCTGCTGTTCCCACCCGCCTCAACACCGTTGGAAGGGAGGAGAACCAATTAAGGCGGGGGGTGGGGTGGAACGAGCAGCTGTCTACCCTTAGCAGGAGGGCTCCTGATTACATACCTCTCCTGCTGCTGCTGCTGCTGGCTGTCCAGCAGCAGACTGAAGGTGGCTGCTGCTGTGCACAGGTATATAAAGGCTCAGAGCCTATTATGACACGCGCAGCCAGCGTTCCATTGCCACATTCCATCTACTGCAGGCAGGATACCTGGCTGGCTGAATGTCGCTGAGAAGCTCACAGAGACCGCCATAAGCAACAGTTTAACAGAATGCCACAGACTAATCAACCAAACTTTTTGGGTTGGGTTCTCTTTTATAGTCTGCAGGCATTAAATGAAAGAAGTCAGTGTTCCAGCAGAAGGAGACAACGTTTCAGAAAAGGCATTGTAGCAAACCAAAAAAGAAATTTTAAGCGCAGCAGAGTAACCAGCGCACATACCTGTTAGCTCAGGTGAGTTTAAAAGGCTGCTGTTGATAACAAGGGCATTTGCTAAATAGATGGTGTGTGTGCAACAATATACTGAAAGGTCAATTATATTGTGCAGCTTATCTCACCACCTGTAGTTATTTAGGTGAAAGCTCCAAAATGCTTGCCTAATATGTCTGTTTATCCAAAAGGAAGTAAAAAGGGAGAGCTAGAAAGATAGCATTGCATCACATTACATGGCAATGCAATGCACAGTTGCTGAAGATGAACCAAAATGAGCTTGTAATCTGGCTTCTGCAACTTTGAACATGAAAAATCCAACGAGGAGAAGAAAAGCAAAGCCAAAGAGTCCATCCCAAAATCCGACAAACAAGCAAAATGAACAAAAAACATTGAATTCAATTCTTTCTGATTTTAGAAACTGCATTAAAGAAGGGGTGCACCGGTCCTGGAGATACTGCAATACCAGGTCAATGCGTGGAGTGGACAGAGCAAGCTCTTTTTCCATCTCTCTGTTCTAAAAATCCATTTAATATATGGTCCCCAGATAGGGGACGTATCAGATATTAAACTGATAAGAACAGATACTACACTTGATCTTAGCCAAAAGGCCGAGAAGCGATAACCAGAATTGGTTTCAAACTACGGAGCCACCCAAGGATCCTGAAAAGTCCATTTGTGGAGATGAGCTCCTGGACTCCCGTTAAGAAGACATGTTGTCAACCTCTAGATCCCTTACATGCCTGCACTTTTCGGCTTGCTGCTGCTGCAATCCACGCGTTTTAGATCTGCATAACTCCACCTCTTTAAACACAGCACCTTCACCCCCTGCTGTTCCCACCCGCCTCAACACCGTTGGAAGGGAGGAGAACCAATTAAGGCGGGGGGTGGGGTGGAACGAGCAGCTGTCTACCCTTAGCAGGAGGGCTCCTGATTACATACCTCTCCTGCTGCTGCTGCTGCTGGCTGTCCAGCAGCAGACTGAAGGTGGCTGCTGCTGTGCACAGGTATATAAAGGCTCAGAGCCTATTATGACACGCGCAGCCAGCGTTCCATTGCCACTTTCCATCTACTGCAGGCAGGATACCTGGCTGGCTGAATGTCGCTGAGAAGCTCACAGAGACCGCCATAAGCAACAGTTTAACAGAATGCCACAGACTAATCAACCAAACTTTTTGGGTTGGGTTCTCTTTTATAGTCTGCAGGCATTAAATGAAAGAAGTCAGTGTTCCAGCAGAAGGAGACAACGTTTCAGAAAAGGCATTGTAGCAAACCAAAAAAGAAATTTTAAGCGCAGCAGAGTAACCAGCGCACATACCTGTTAGCTCAGGTGAGTTTAAAAGGCTGCTGTTGATAACAAGGGCATTTGCTAAATAGATGGTGTGTGTGCAACAATATACTGAAAGGTCAATTATATTGTGCAGCTTATCTCACCACCTGTAGTTATTTAGGTGAAAGCTCCAAAATGCTTGCCTAATATGTCTGTTTATCCAAAAGGAAGTAAAAAGGGAGAGCTAGAAAGATAGCATTGCATCACATTACATGGCAATGCAATGCACAGTTGCTGAAGATGAACCAAAATGAGCTTGTAATCTGGCTTCTGCAACTTTGAACATGAAAAATCCAACAAGGAGAAGAAAAGCAAAGCCAAAGAGTCCATCCCAAAATCCGACAAACAAGCAAAATGAACAAAAAACATTGAATTCAATTCTTTCTGATTTTAGAAACTGCATTAAAGAAGGGGTGCACCGGTCCTGGAGATACTGCAATACCAGGTCAATGCGTGGAGTGGACAGAGCAAGCTCTTTTTCCATCTCCCTGTTCTAAAAATCCATTTAATATATGGTCCCCAGATAGGGGACGTATCAGATATTAAACTGATAAGAACAGATACTACACTTGATCTTAGCCAAAAGGCCAAGAAGCGATAACCAGAATTGGTTTCAAACTACGGAGCCACCCAAGGATCCTGAAAAGTCCATTTGTGGAGATGAGCTCCTGGACTCCCGTTAAGAAGACATGTTGTCAACCTCTAGATCCCTTACATGCCTGCACTTTTCGGCTTGCTGCTGCTGCAATCCACGCGTTTTAGATCTGCATAACTCCACCTCTTTAAACACAGCACCTTCACCCCCTGCTGTTCCCACCCGCCTCAACACCGTTGGAAGGGAGGAGAACCAATTAAGGCGGGGGGTGGGGTGGAACGAGCAGCTGTCTACCCTTAGCAGGAGGGCTCCTGATTACATACCTCTCCTGCTGCTGCTGCTGCTGGCTGTCCAGCAGCAGACTGAAGGTGGCTGCTGCTGTGCACAGGTATATAAAGGCTCAGAGCCTATTATGACACGCGCAGCCAGCGTTTCATTGCCACATTCCATCTACTGCAGGCAGGATACCTGGCTGGCTGAATGTCGCTGAGAAGCTCACAGAGACCGCCATAAGCAACAGTTTAACAGAATGCCACAGACTAATCAACCAAACTTTTTGGGTTGGGTTCTCTTTTATAGTCTGCAGGCATTAAATGAAAGAAGTCAGTGTTCCAGCAGAAGGAGACAACGTTTCAGAAAAGGCATTGTAGCAAACCAAAAAAGAAATTTTAAGCGCAGCAGAGTAACCAGCGCACATACCTGTTAGCTCAGGTGAGTTTAAAAGGCTGCTGTTGATAACAAGGGCATTTGCTAAATAGATGGTGTGTGTGCAACAATATACTGAAAGGTCAATTATATTGTGCAGCTTATCTCACCACCTGTAGTTATTTAGGTGAAAGCTCCAAAATGCTTGCCTAATATGTCTGTTTATCCAAAAGGAAGTAAAAAGGGAGAGCTAGAAAGATAGCATTGCATCACATTACATGGCAATGCAATGCACAGTTGCTGAAGATGAACCAAAATGAGCTTGTAATCTGGCTTCTGCAACTTTGAACATGAAAAATCCAACGAGGAGAAGAAAAGCAAAGCCAAAGAGTCCATCCCAAAATCCGACAAACAAGCAAAATGAACAAAAAACATTGAATTCAATTCTTTCTGATTTTAGAAACTGCATTAAAGAAGGGGTGCACCGGTCCTGGAGATACTGCAATACCAGGTCAATGCGTGGAGTGGACAGAGCAAGCTCTTTTTCCATCTCCCTGTTCTAAAAATCCATTTAATATATGGTCCCCAGATAGGGGACGTATCAGATATTAAACTGATAAGAACAGATACTACACTTGATCTTAGCCAAAAGGCCGAGAAGCGATAACCAGAATTGGTTTCAAACTACGGAGCCACCCAAGGATCCTGAAAAGTCCATTTGTGGAGATGAGCTCCTGGACTCCCGTTAAGAAGACATGTTGTCAACCTCTAGATCCCTTACATGCCTGCACTTTTCGGCTTGCTGCTGCTGCAATCCACGCGTTTTAGATCTGCATAACTCCACCTCTTTAAACACAGCACCTTCACCCCCTGCTGTTCCCACCCGCCTCAACACCGTTGGAAGGGAGGAGAACCAATTAAGGCGGGGGGTGGGGTGGAACGAGCAGCTGTCTACCCTTAGCAGGAGGGCTCCTGATTACATACCTCTCCTGCTGCTGCTGCTGCTGGCTGTCCAGCAGCAGACTGAAGGTGGCTGCTGCTGTGCACAGGTATATAAAGGCTCAGAGCCTATTATGACACGCGCAGCCAGCGTTCCATTGCCACATTCCATCTACTGCAGGCAGGATACCTGGCTGGCTGAATGTCGCTGAGAAGCTCACAGAGACCGCCATAAGCAACAGTTTAACAGAATGCCACAGACTAATCAACCAAACTTTTTGGGTTGGGTTCTCTTTTATAGTCTGCAGGCATTAAATGAAAGAAGTCAGTGTTCCAGCAGAAGGAGACAACGTTTCAGAAAAGGCATTGTAGCAAACCAAAAAAGAAATTTTAAGCGCAGCAGAGTAACCAGCGCACATACCTGTTAGCTCAGGTGAGTTTAAAAGGCTGCTGTTGATAACAAGGGCATTTGCTAAATAGATGGTGTGTGTGCAACAATATACTGAAAGGTCAATTATATTGTGCAGCTTATCTCACCACCTGTAGTTATTTAGGTGAAAGCTCCAAAATGCTTGCCTAATATGTCTGTTTATCCAAAAGGAAGTAAAAAGGGAGAGCTAGAAAGATAGCATTGCATCACATTACATGGCAATGCAATGCACAGTTGCTGAAGATGAACCAAAATGAGCTTGTAATCTGGCTTCTGCAACTTTGAACATGAAAAATCCAATGAGGAGAAGAAAAGCAAAGCCAAAGAGTCCATCCCAAAATCCGACAAACAAGCAAAATGAACAAAAAACATTGAATTCAATTCTTTCTGATTTTAGAAACTGCATTAAAGAAGGGGTGCACCGGTCCTGGAGATACTGCAATACCAGGTCAATGCGTGGAGTGGACAGAGGAAGCTCTTTTTCCATCTCCCTGTTCTAAAAATCCATTTAATATATGGTCCCCAGATAGGGGACGTATCAGATATTAAACTGATAAGAACAGATACTACACTTGATCTTAGCCAAAAGGCCGAGAAGCGATAACCAGAATTGGTTTCAAACTACGGAGCCACCCAAGGATCCTGAAAAGTCCATTTGTGGAGATGAGCTCCTGGACTCCCGTTAAGAAGACATGTTGTCAACCTCTAGATCCCTTACATGCCTGCACTTTTCGGCTTGCTGCTGCTGCAATCCACGCGTTTTAGATCTGCATAACTCCACCTCTTTAAACACAGCACCTTCACCCCCTGCTGTTCCCACCCGCCTCAACACCGTTGGAAGGGAGGAGAACCAATTAAGGCGGGGGGTGGGGTGGAACGAGCAGCTGTCTACCCTTAGCAGGAGGGCTCCTGATTACATACCTCTCCTGCTGCTGCTGCTGCTGGCTGTCCAGCAGCAGACTGAAGGTGGCTGCTGCTGTGCACAGGTATATAAAGGCTCAGAGCCTATTATGACACGCGCAGCCAGCGTTCCATTGCCACATTCCATCTACTGCAGGCAGGATACCTGGCTGGCTGAATGTCGCTGAGAAGCTCACAGAGACCGCCATAAGCAACAGTTTAACAGAATGCCACAGACTAATCAACCAAACTTTTTGGGTTGGGTTCTCTTTTATAGTCTGCAGGCATTAAATGAAAGAAGTCAGTGTTCCAGCAGAAGGAGACAACGTTTCAGAAAAGGCATTGTAGCAAACCAAAAAAGAAATTTTAAGCGCAGCAGAGTAACCAGCGCACATACCTGTTAGCTCAGGTGAGTTTAAAAGGCTGCTGTTGATAACAAGGGCATTTGCTAAATAGATGGTGTGTGTGCAACAATATACTGAAAGGTCAATTATATTGTGCAGCTTATCTCACCACCTGTAGTTATTTAGGTGAAAGCTCCAAAATGCTTGCCTAATATGTCTGTTTATCCAAAAGGAAGTAAAAAGGGAGAGCTAGAAAGATAGCATTGCATCACATTACATGGCAATGCAATGCACAGTTGCTGAAGATGAACCAAAATGAGCTTGTAATCTGGCTTCTGCAACTTTGAACATGAAAAATCCAACGAGGAGAAGAAATGCAAAGCCAAAGAGTCCATCCCAAAATCCGACAAACAAGCAAAATGAACAAAAAACATTGAATTCAATTCTTTCTGATTTTAGAAACTGCATTAAAGAAGGGGTGCACCGGTCCTGGAGATACTGCAATACCAGGTCAATGCGTGGAGTGGACAGAGCAAGCTCTTTTTCCATCTCCCTGTTCTAAAAATCCATTTAATATATGGTCCCCAGATAGGGGACGTATCAGATATTAAACTGATAAGAACAGATACTACACTTGATCTTAGCCAAAAGGCCGAGAAGCGATAACCAGAATTGGTTTCAAACTACGGAGCCACCCAAGGATCCTGAAAAGTCCATTTGTGGAGATGAGCTCCTGGACTCCCGTTAAGAAGACATGTTGTCAACCTCTAGATCCCTTACATGCCTGCACTTTTCGGCTTGCTGCTGCTGCAATCCACGCGTTTTAGATCTGCATAACTCCACCTCTTTAAACACAGCACCTTCACCCCCTGCTGTTCCCACCCGCCTCAACACCGTTGGAAGGGAGGAGAACCAATTAAGGCGGGGGGTGGGGTGGAACGAGCAGCTGTCTACCCTTAGCAGGAGGGCTCCTGATTACATACCTCTCCTGCTGCTGCTGCTGCTGGCTGTCCAGCAGCAGACTGAAGGTGGCTGCTGCTGTGCACAGGTATATAAAGGCTCAGAGCCTATTATGACACGCGCAGCCAGCGTTCCATTGCCACATTCCATCTACTGCAGGCAGGATACCTGGCTGGCTGAATGTCGCTGAGAAGCTCACAGAGACCGCCATAAGCAACAGTTTAACAGAATGCCACAGACTAATCAACCAAACTTTTTGGGTTGGGTTCTCTTTTATAGTCTGCAGGCATTAAATGAAAGAAGTCAGTGTTCCAGCAGAAGGAGACAACGTTTCAGAAAAGGCATTGTAGCAAACCAAAAAAGAAATTTTAAGCGCAGCAGAGTAACCAGCGCACATACCTGTTAGCTCAGGTGAGTTTAAAAGGCTGCTGTTGATAACAAGGGCATTTGCTAAATAGATGGTGTGTGTGCAACAATATACTGAAAGGTCAATTATATTGTGCAGCTTATCTCACCACCTGTAGTTATTTAGGTGAAAGCTCCAAAATGCTTGCCTAATATGTCTGTTTATCCAAAAGGAAGTAAAAAGGGAGAGCTAGAAAGATAGCATTGCATCACATTACATGGCAATGCAATGCACAGTTGCTGAAGATGAACCAAAATGAGCTTGTAATCTGGCTTCTGCAACTTTGAACATGAAAAATCCAACGAGGAGAAGAAAAGCAAAGCCAAAGAGTCCATCCCAAAATCCGACAAACAAGCAAAATGAACAAAAAACATTGAATTCAATTCTTTCTGATTTTAGAAACTGCATTAAAGAAGGGGTGCACCGGTCCTGGAGATACTGCAATACCAGGTCAATGCGTGGAGTGGACAGAGCAAGCTCTTTTTCCATCTCCCTGTTCTAAAAATCCATTTAATATATGGTCCCCAGATAGGGGACGTATCAGATATTAAACTGATAAGAACAGATACTACACTTGATCTTAGCCAAAAGGCCGAGAAGCGATAACCAGAATTGGTTTCAAACTACGGAGCCACCCAAGGATCCTGAAAAGTCCATTTGTGGAGATGAGCTCCTGGACTCCCGTTAAGAAGACATGTTGTCAACCTCTAGATCCCTTACATGCCTGCACTTTTCGGCTTGCTGCTGCTGCAATCCACGCGTTTTAGATCTGCATAACTCCACCTCTTTAAACACAGCACCTTCACCCCCTGCTGTTCCCACCCGCCTCAACACCGTTGGAAGGGAGGAGAACCAATTAAGGCGGGGGGTGGGGTGGAACGAGCAGCTGTCTACCCTTAGCAGGAGGGCTCCTGATTACATACCTCTCCTGCTGCTGCTGCTGCTGGCTGTCCAGCAGCAGACTGAAGGTGGCTGCTGCTGTGCACAGGTATATAAAGGCTCAGAGCCTATTATGACACGCGCAGCCAGCGTTCCATTGCCACATTCCATCTACTGCAGGCAGGATACCTGGCTGGCTGAATGTCGCTGAGAAGCTCACAGAGACCGCCATAAGCAACAGTTTAACAGAATGCCACAGACTAATCAACCAAACTTTTTGGGTTGGGTTCTCTTTTATAGTCTGCAGGCATTAAATGAAAGAAGTCAGTGTTCCAGCAGAAGGAGACAACGTTTCAGAAAAGGCATTGTAGCAAACCAAAAAAGAAATTTTAAGCGCAGCAGAGTAACCAGCGCACATACCTGTTAGCTCAGGTGAGTTTAAAAGGCTGCTGTTGATAACAAGGGCATTTGCTAAATAGATGGTGTGTGTGCAACAATATACTGAAAGGTCAATTATATTGTGCAGCTTATCTCACCACCTGTAGTTATTTAGGTGAAAGCTCCAAAATGCTTGCCTAATATGTCTGTTTATCCAAAAGGAAGTAAAAAGGGAGAGCTAGAAAGATAGCATTGCATCACATTACATGGCAATGCAATGCACAGTTGCTGAAGATGAACCAAAATGAGCTTGTAATCTGGCTTCTGCAACTTTGAACATGAAAAATCCAATGAGGAGAAGAAAAGCAAAGCCAAAGAGTCCATCCCAAAATCCGACAAACAAGCAAAATGAACAAAAAACATTGAATTCAATTCTTTCTGATTTTAGAAACTGCATTAAAGAAGGGGTGCACCGGTCCTGGAGATACTGCAATACCAGGTCAATGCGTGGAGTGGACAGAGCAAGCTCTTTTTCCATCTCCCTGTTCTAAAAATCCATTTAATATATGGTCCCCAGATAGGGGACGTATCAGATATTAAACTGATAAGAACAGATACTACACTTGATCTTAGCCAAAAGGCCGAGAAGCGATAACCAGAATTGGTTTCAAACTACGGAGCCACCCAAGGATCCTGAAAAGTCCATTTGTGGAGATGAGCTCCTGGACTCCCGTTAAGAAGACATGTTGTCAACCTCTAGATCCCTTACATGCCTGCACTTTTCGGCTTGCTGCTGCTGCAATCCACGCGTTTTAGATCTGCATAACTCCACCTCTTTAAACACAGCACCTTCACCCCCTGCTGTTCCCACCCGCCTCAACACCGTTGGAAGGGAGGAGAACCAATTAAGGCGGGGGGTGGGGTGGAACGAGCAGCTGTCTACCCTTAGCAGGAGGGCTCCTGATTACATACCTCTCCTGCTGCTGCTGCTGCTGGCTGTCCAGCAGCAGACTGAAGGTGGCTGCTGCTGTGCACAGGTATATAAAGGCTCAGAGCCTATTATGACACGCGCAGCCAGCGTTCCATTGCCACATTCCATCTACTGCAGGCAGGATACCTGGCTGGCTGAATGTCGCTGAGAAGCTCACAGAGACCGCCATAAGCAACAGTTTAACAGAATGCCACAGACTAATCAACCAAACTTTTTGGGTTGGGTTCTCTTTTATAGTCTGCAGGCATTAAATGAAAGAAGTCAGTGTTCCAGCAGAAGGAGACAACGTTTCAGAAAAGGCATTGTAGCAAAAAAAAAAAGAAATTTTAAGCGCAGCAGAGTAACCAGCGCACATACCTGTTAGCTCAGGTGAGTTTAAAAGGCTGCTGTTGATAACAAGGGCATTTGCTAAATAGATGGTGTGTGTGCAACAATATACTGAAAGGTCAATTATATTGTGCAGCTTATCTCACCACCTGTAGTTATTTAGGTGAAAGCTCCAAAATGCTTGCCTAATATGTCTGTTTATCCAAAAGGAAGTAAAAAGGGAGAGCTAGAAAGATAGCATTGCATCACATTACATGGCAATGCAATGCACAGTTGCTGAAGATGAACCAAAATGAGCTTGTAATCTGGCTTCTGCAACTTTGAACATGAAAAATCCAATGAGGAGAAGAAAAGCAAAGCCAAAGAGTCCATCCCAAAATCCGACAAACAAGCAAAATGAACAAAAAACATTGAATTCAATTCTTTCTGATTTTAGAAACTGCATTAAAGAAGGGGTGCACCGGTCCTGGAGATACTGCAATACCAGGTCAATGCGTGGAGTGGACAGAGCAAGCTCTTTTTCCATCTCCCTGTTCTAAAAATCCATTTAATATATGGTCCCCAGATAGGGGACGTATCAGATATTAAACTGATAAGAACAGATACTACACTTGATCTTAGCCAAAAGGCCGAGAAGCGATAACCAGAATTGGTTTCAAACTACAGAGCCACCCAAGGATCCTGAAAAGTCCATTTGTGGAGATGAGCTCCTGGACTCCCGTTAAGAAGACATGTTGTCAACCTCTAGATCCCTTACATGCCTGCACTTTTCGGCTTGCTGCTGCTGCAATCCACGCGTTTTAGATCTGCATAACTCCACCTCTTTAAACACAGCACCTTCACCCCCTGCTGTTCCCACCCGCCTCAACACCGTTGGAAGGGAGGAGAACCAATTAAGGCGGGGGGTGGGGTGGAACGAGCAGCTGTCTACCCTTAGCAGGAGGGCTCCTGATTACATACCTCTCCTGCTGCTGCTGCTGCTGGCTGTCCAGCAGCAGACTGAAGGTGGCTGCTGCTGTGCACAGGTATATAAAGGCTCAGAGCCTATTATGACACGCGCAGCCAGCGTTCCATTGCCACATTCCATCTACTGCAGGCAGGATACCTGGCTGGCTGAATGTCGCTGAGAAGCTCACAGAGACCGCCATAATCAACAGTTTAACAGAATGCCACAGACTAATCAACCAAACTTTTTGGGTTGGGTTCTCTTTTATAGTCTGCAGGCATTAAATGAAAGAAGTCAGTGTTCCAGCAGAAGGAGACAACGTTTCAGAAAAGGCATTGTAGCAAACCAAAAAAGAAATTTTAAGCGCAGCAGAGTAACCAGCGCACATACCTGTTAGCTCAGGTGAGTTTAAAAGGCTGCTGTTGATAACAAGGGCATTTGCTAAATAGATGGTGTGTGTGCAACAATATACTGAAAGGTCAATTATATTGTGCAGCTTATCTCACCACCTGTAGTTATTTAGGTGAAAGCTCCAAAATGCTTGCCTAATATGTCTGTTTATCCAAAAGGAAGTAAAAAGGGAGAGCTAGAAAGATAGCATTGCATCACATTACATGGCAATGCAATGCACAGTTGCTGAAGATGAACCAAAATGAGCTTGTAATCTGGCTTCTGCAACTTTGAACATGAAAAATCCAATGAGGAGAAGAAAAGCAAAGCCAAAGAGTCCATCCCAAAATCCGACAAACAAGCAAAATGAACAAAAAACATTGAATTCAATTCTTTCTGATTTTAGAAACTGCATTAAAGAAGGGGTGCACCGGTCCTGGAGATACTGCAATACCAGGTCAATGCGTGGAGTGGACAGAGCAAGCTCTTTTTCCATCTCCCTGTTCTAAAAATCCATTTAATATATGGTCCCCAGATAGGGGACGTATCAGATATTAAACTGATAAGAACAGATACTACACTTGATCTTAGCCAAAAGGCCGAGAAGCGATAACCAGAATTGGTTTCAAACTACGGAGCCACCCAAGGATCCTGAAAAGTCCATTTGTGGAGATGAGCTCCTGGACTCCCGTTAAGAAGACATGTTGTCAACCTCTAGATCCCTTACATGCCTGCACTTTTCGGCTTGCTGCTGCTGCAATCCACGCGTTTTAGATCTGCATAACTCCACCTCTTTAAACACAGCACCTTCACCCCCTGCTGTTCCCACCCGCCTCAACACCGTTGGAAGGGAGGAGAACCAATTAAGGCGGGGGGTGGGGTGGAACGAGCAGCTGTCTACCCTTAGCAGGAGGGCTCCTGATTACATACCTCTCCTGCTGCTGCTGCTGCTGGCTGTCCAGCAGCAGACTGAAGGTGGCTGCTGCTGTGCACAGGTATATAAAGGCTCAGAGCCTATTATGACACGCGCAGCCAGCGTTCCATTGCCACATTCCATCTACTGCAGGCAGGATACCTGGCTGGCTGAATGTCGCTGAGAAGCTCACAGAGACCGCCATAAGCAACAGTTTAACAGAATGCCACAGACTAATCAACAAAACTTTTTGGGTTGGGTTCTCTTTTATAGTCTGCAGGCATTAAATGAAAGAAGTCAGTGTTCCAGCAGAAGGAGACAACGTTTCAGAAAAGGCATTGTAGCAAACCAAAAAAGAAATTTTAAGCGCAGCAGAGTAACCAGCGCACATACCTGTTAGCTCAGGTGAGTTTAAAAGGCTGCTGTTGATAACAAGGGCATTTGCTAAATAGATGGTGTGTGTGCAACAATATACTGAAAGGTCAATTATATTGTGCAGCTTATCTCACCACCTGTAGTTATTTAGGTGAAAGCTCCAAAATGCTTGCCTAATATGTCTGTTTATCCAAAAGGAAGTAAAAAGGGAGAGCTAGAAAGATAGCATTGCATCACATTACATGGCAATGCAATGCACAGTTGCTGAAGATGAACCAAAATGAGCTTGTAATCTGGCTTCTGCAACTTTGAACATGAAAAATCCAATGAGGAGAAGAAAAGCAAAGCCAAAGAGTCCATCCCAAAATCCGACAAACAAGCAAAATGAACAAAAAACATTGAATTCAATTCTTTCTGATTTTAGAAACTGCATTAAAGAAGGGGTGCACCGGTCCTGGAGATACTGCAATACCAGGTCAATGCGTGGAGTGGACAGAGCAAGCTCTTTTTCCATCTCCCTGTTCTAAAAATCCATTTAATATATGGTCCCCAGATAGGGGACGTATCAGATATTAAACTGATAAGAACAGATACTACACTTGATCTTAGCCAAAAGGCCGAGAAGCGATAACCAGAATTGGTTTCAAACTACGGAGCCACCCAAGGATCCTGAAAAGTCCATTTGTGGAGATGAGCTCCTGGACTCCCGTTAAGAAGACATGTTGTCAACCTCTAGATCCCTTACATGCCTGCACTTTTCGGCTTGCTGCTGCTGCAATCCACGCGTTTTAGATCTGCATAACTCCACCTCTTTAAACACAGCACCTTCACCCCCTGCTGTTCCCACCCGCCTCAACACCGTTGGAAGGGAGGAGAACCAATTAAGGCGGGGGGTGGGGTGGAACGAGCAGCTGTCTACCCTTAGCAGGAGGGCTCCTGATTACATACCTCTCCTGCTGCTGCTGCTGCTGGCTGTCCAGCAGCAGACTGAAGGTGGCTGCTGCTGTGCACAGGTATATAAAGGCTCAGAGCCTATTATGACACGCGCAGCCAGCGTTCCATTGCCACATTCCATCTACTGCAGGCAGGATACCTGGCTGGCTGAATGTCGCTGAGAAGCTCACAGAGACCGCCATAAGCAACAGTTTAACAGAATGCCACAGACTAATCAACCAAACTTTTTGGGTTGGGTTCTCTTTTATAGTCTGCAGGCATTAAATGAAAGAAGTCAGTGTTCCAGCAGAAGGAGACAACGTTTCAGAAAAGGCATTGTAGCAAACCAAAAAAGAAATTTTAAGCGCAGCAGAGTAACCAGCGCACATACCTGTTAGCTCAGGTGAGTTTAAAAGGCTGCTGTTGATAACAAGGGCATTTGCTAAATAGATGGTGTGTGTGCAACAATATACTGAAAGGTCAATTATATTGTGCAGCTTATCTCACCACCTGTAGTTATTTAGGTGAAAGCTCCAAAATGCTTGCCTAATATGTCTGTTTATCCAAAAGGAAGTAAAAAGGGAGAGCTAGAAAGATAGCATTGCATCACATTACATGGCAATGCAATGCACAGTTGCTGAAGATGAACCAAAATGAGCTTGTAATCTAGCTTCTGCAACTTTGAACATGAAAAATCCAATGAGGAGAAGAAAAGCAAAGCCAAAGAGTCCATCCCAAAATCCGACAAACAAGCAAAATGAACAAAAAACATTGAATTCAATTCTTTCTGATTTTAGAAACTGCATTAAAGAAGGGGTGCACCGGTCCTGGAGATACTGCAATACCAGGTCAATGCGTGGAGTGGACAGAGCAAGCTCTTTTTCCATCTCCCTGTTCTAAAAATCCATTTAATATATGGTCCCCAGATAGGGGACGTATCAGATATTAAACTGATAAGAACAGATACTACACTTGATCTTAGCCAAAAGGCCGAGAAGCGATAACCAGAATTGGTTTCAAACTACGGAGCCACCCAAGGATCCTGAAAAGTCCATTTGTGGAGATGAGCTCCTGGACTCCCGTTAAGAAGACATGTTGTCAACCTCTAGATCCCTTACATGCCTGCACTTTTCGGCTTGCTGCTGCTGCAATCCACGCGTTTTAGATCTGCATAACTCCACCTCTTTAAACACAGCACCTTCACCCCCTGCTGTTCCCACCCGCCTCAACACCGTTGGAAGGGAGGAGAACCAATTAAGGCGGGGGGTGGGGTGGAACGAGCAGCTGTCTACCCTTAGCAGGAGGGCTCCTGATTACATACCTCTCCTGCTGCTGCTGCTGCTGGCTGTCCAGCAGCAGACTGAAGGTGGCTGCTGCTGTGCACAGGTATATAAAGGCTCAGAGCCTATTATGACACGCGCAGCCAGCGTTCCATTGCCACATTCCATCTACTGCAGGCAGGATACCTGGCTGGCTGAATGTCGCTGAGAAGCTCACAGAGACCGCCATAAGCAACAGTTTAACAGAATGCCACAGACTAATCAACCAAACTTTTTGGGTTGGGTTCTCTTTTATAGTCTGCAGGCATTAAATGAAAGAAGTCAGTGTTCCAGCAGAAGGAGACAACGTTTCAGAAAAGGCATTGTAGCAAACCAAAAAAGAAATTTTAAGCGCAGCAGAGTAACCAGCGCACATACCTGTTAGCTCAGGTGAGTTTAAAAGGCTGCTGTTGATAACAAGGGCATTTGCTAAATAGATGGTGTGTGTGCAACAATATACTGAAAGGTCAATTATATTGTGCAGCTTATCTCACCACCTGTAGTTATTTAGGTGAAAGCTCCAAAATGCTTGCCTAATATGTCTGTTTATCCAAAAGGAAGTAAAAAGGGAGAGCTAGAAAGATAGCATTGCATCACATTACATGGCAATGCAATGCACAGTTGCTGAAGATGAACCAAAATGAGCTTGTAATCTGGCTTCTGCAACTTTGAACATGAAAAATCCAATGAGGAGAAGAAAAGCAAAGCCAAAGAGTCCATCCCAAAATCCGACAAACAAGCAAAATGAACAAAAAACATTGAATTCAATTCTTTCTGATTTTAGAAACTGCATTAAAGAAGGGGTGCACCGGTCCTGGAGATACTGCAATACCAGGTCAATGCGTGGAGTGGACAGAGCAAGCTCTTTTTCCATCTCCCTGTTCTAAAAATCCATTTAATATATGGTCCCCAGATAGGGGACGTATCAGATATTAAACTGATAAGAACAGATACTACACTTGATCTTAGCCAAAAGGCCGAGAAGCGATAACCAGAATTGGTTTCAAACTACGGAGCCACCCAAGGATCCTGAAAAGTCCATTTGTGGAGATGAGCTCCTGGACTCCCGTTAAGAAGACATGTTGTCAACCTCTAGATCCCTTACATGCCTGCACTTTTCGGCTTGCTGCTGCTGCAATCCACGCGTTTTAGATCTGCATAACTCCACCTCTTTAAACACAGCACCTTCACCCCCTGCTGTTCCCACCCGCCTCAACACCGTTGGAAGGGAGGAGAACCAATTAAGGCGGGGGGTGGGGTGGAACGAGCAGCTGTCTACCCTTAGCAGGAGGGCTCCTGATTACATACCTCTCCTGCTGCTGCTGCTGCTGGCTGTCCAGCAGCAGACTGAAGGTGGCTGCTGCTGTGCACAGGTATATAAAGGCTCAGAGCCTATTATGACACGCGCAGCCAGCGTTCCATTGCCACATTCCATCTACTGCAGGCAGGATACCTGGCTGGCTGAATGTCGCTGAGAAGCTCACAGAGACCGCCATAAGCAACAGTTTAACAGAATGCCACAGACTAATCAACCAAACTTTTTGGGTTGGGTTCTCTTTTATAGTCTGCAGGCATTAAATGAAAGAAGTCAGTGTTCCAGCAGAAGGAGACAACGTTTCAGAAAAGGCATTGTAGCAAACCAAAAAAGAAATTTTAAGCGCAGCAGAGTAACCAGCGCACATACCTGTTAGCTCAGGTGAGTTTAAAAGGCTGCTGTTGATAACAAGGGCATTTGCTAAATAGATGGTGTGTGTGCAACAATATACTGAAAGGTCAATTATATTGTGCAGCTTATCTCACCACCTGTAGTTATTTAGGTGAAAGCTCCAAAATGCTTGCCTAATATGTCTGTTTATCCAAAAGGAAGTAAAAAGGGAGAGCTAGAAAGATAGCATTGCATCACATTACATGGCAATGCAATGCACAGTTGCTGAAGATGAACCAAAATGAGCTTGTAATCTGGCTTCTGCAACTTTGAACATGAAAAATCCAATGAGGAGAAGAAAAGCAAAGCCAAAGAGTCCATCCCAAAATCCGACAAACAAGCAAAATGAACAAAAAACATTGAATTCAATTCTTTCTGATTTTAGAAACTGCATTAAAGAAGGGGTGCACCGGTCCTGGAGATACTGCAATACCAGGTCAATGCGTGGAGTGGACAGAGCAAGCTCTTTTTCCATCTCCCTGTTCTAAAAATCCATTTAATATATGGTCCCCAGATAGGGGACGTATCAGATATTAAACTGATAAGAACAGATACTACACTTGATCTTAGCCAAAAGGCCGAGAAGCGATAACCAGAATTGGTTTCAAACTACGGAGCCACCCAAGGATCCTGAAAAGTCCATTTGTGGAGATGAGCTCCTGGACTCCCGTTAAGAAGACATGTTGTCAACCTCTAGATCCCTTACATGCCTGCACTTTTCGGCTTGCTGCTGCTGCAATCCACGCGTTTTAGATCTGCATAACTCCACCTCTTTAAACACAGCACCTTCACCCCCTGCTGTTCCCACCCGCCTCAACACCGTTGGAAGGGAGGAGAACCAATTAAGGCGGGGGGTGGGGTGGAACGAGCAGCTGTCTACCCTTAGCAGGAGGGCTCCTGATTACATACCTCTCCTGCTGCTGCTGCTGCTGGCTGTCCAGCAGCAGACTGAAGGTGGCTGCTGCTGTGCACAGGTATATAAAGGCTCAGAGCCTATTATGACACGCGCAGCCAGCGTTCCATTGCCACATTCCATCTACTGCAGGCAGGATACCTGGCTGGCTGAATGTCGCTGAGAAGCTCACAGAGACCGCCATAAGCAACAGTTTAACAGAATGCCACAGACTAATCAACCAAACTTTTTGGGTTGGGTTCTCTTTTATAGTCTGCAGGCATTAAATGAAAGAAGTCAGTGTTCCAGCAGAAGGAGACAACGTTTCAGAAAAGGCATTGTAGCAAACCAAAAAAGAAATTTTAAGCGCAGCAGAGTAACCAGCGCACATACCTGTTAGCTCAGGTGAGTTTAAAAGGCTGCTGTTGATAACAAGGGCATTTGCTAAATAGATGGTGTGTGTGCAACAATATACTGAAAGGTCAATTATATTGTGCAGCTTATCTCACCACCTGTAGTTATTTAGGTGAAAGCTCCAAAATGCTTGCCTAATATGTCTGTTTATCCAAAAGGAAGTAAAAAGGGAGAGCTAGAAAGATAGCATTGCATCACATTACATGGCAATGCAATGCACAGTTGCTGAAGATGAACCAAAATGAGCTTGTAATCTGGCTTCTGCAACTTTGAACATGAAAAATCCAATGAGGAGAAGAAAAGCAAAGCCAAAGAGTCCATCCCAAAATCCGACAAACAAGCAAAATGAACAAAAAACATTGAATTCAATTCTTTCTGATTTTAGAAACTGCATTAAAGAAGGGGTGCACCGGTCCTGGAGATACTGCAATACCAGGTCAATGCGTGGAGTGGACAGAGCAAGCTCTTTTTCCATCTCCCTGTTCTAAAAATCCATTTAATATATGGTCCCCAGATAGGGGACGTATCAGATATTAAACTGATAAGAACAGATACTACACTTGATCTTAGCCAAAAGGCCGAGAAGCGATAACCAGAATTGGTTTCAAACTACGGAGCCACCCAAGGATCCTGAAAAGTCCATTTGTGGAGATGAGCTCCTGGACTCCCGTTAAGAAGACATGTTGTCAACCTCTAGATCCCTTACATGCCTGCACTTTTCGGCTTGCTGCTGCTGCAATCCACGCGTTTTAGATCTGCATAACTCCACCTCTTTAAACACAGCACCTTCACCCCCTGCTGTTCCCACCCGCCTCAACACCGTTGGAAGGGAGGAGAACCAATTAAGGCGGGGGGTGGGGTGGAACGAGCAGCTGTCTACCCTTAGCAGGAGGGCTCCTGATTACATACCTCTCCTGCTGCTGCTGCTGCTGGCTGTCCAGCAGCAGACTGAAGGTGGCTGCTGCTGTGCACAGGTATATAAAGGCTCAGAGCCTATTATGACACGCGCAGCCAGCGTTCCATTGCCACATTCCATCTACTGCAGGCAGGATACCTGGCTGGCTGAATGTCGCTGAGAAGCTCACAGAGACCGCCATAAGCAACAGTTTAACAGAATGCCACAGACTAATCAACCAAACTTTTTGGGTTGGGTTCTCTTTTATAGTCTGCAGGCATTAAATGAAAGAAGTCAGTGTTCCAGCAGAAGGAGACAACGTTTCAGAAAAGGCATTGTAGCAAACCAAAAAAGAAATTTTAAGCGCAGCAGAGTAACCAGCGCACATACCTGTTAGCTCAGGTGAGTTTAAAAGGCTGCTGTTGATAACAAGGGCATTTGCTAAATAGATGGTGTGTGTGCAACAATATACTGAAAGGTCAATTATATTGTGCAGCTTATCTCACCACCTGTAGTTATTTAGGTGAAAGCTCCAAAATGCTTGCCTAATATGTCTGTTTATCCAAAAGGAAGTAAAAAGGGAGAGCTAGAAAGATAGCATTGCATCACATTACATGGCAATGCAATGCACAGTTGCTGAAGATGAACCAAAATGAGCTTGTAATCTGGCTTCTGCAACTTTGAACATGAAAAATCCAATGAGGAGAAGAAAAGCAAAGCCAAAGAGTCCATCCCAAAATCCGACAAACAAGCAAAATGAACAAAAAACATTGAATTCAATTCTTTCTGATTTTAGAAACTGCATTAAAGAAGGGGTGCACCGGTCCTGGAGATACTGCAATACCAGGTCAATGCGTGGAGTGGACAGAGCAAGCTCTTTTTCCATCTCCCTGTTCTAAAAATCCATTTAATATATGGTCCCCAGATAGGGGACGTATCAGATATTAAACTGATAAGAACAGATACTACACTTGATCTTAGCCAAAAGGCCGAGAAGCGATAACCAGAATTGGTTTCAAACTACGGAGCCACCCAAGGATCCTGAAAAGTCCATTTGTGGAGATGAGCTCCTGGACTCCCGTTAAGAAGACATGTTGTCAACCTCTAGATCCCTTACATGCCTGCACTTTTCGGCTTGCTGCTGCTGCAATCCACGCGTTTTAGATCTGCATAACTCCACCTCTTTAAACACAGCACCTTCACCCCCTGCTGTTCCCACCCGCCTCAACACCGTTGGAAGGGAGGAGAACCAATTAAGGCGGGGGGTGGGGTGGAACGAGCAGCTGTCTACCCTTAGCAGGAGGGCTCCTGATTACATACCTCTCCTGCTGCTGCTGCTGCTGGCTGTCCAGCAGCAGACTGAAGGTGGCTGCTGCTGTGCACAGGTATATAAAGGCTCAGAGCCTATTATGACACGCGCAGCCAGCGTTCCATTGCCACATTCCATCTACTGCAGGCAGGATACCTGGCTGGCTGAATGTCGCTGAGAAGCTCACAGAGACCGCCATAAGCAACAGTTTAACAGAATGCCACAGACTAATCAACCAAACTTTTTGGGTTGGGTTCTCTTTTATAGTCTGCAGGCATTAAATGAAAGAAGTCAGTGTTCCAGCAGAAGGAGACAACGTTTCAGAAAAGGCATTGTAGCAAACCAAAAAAGAAATTTTAAGCGCAGCAGAGTAACCAGCGCACATACCTGTTAGCTCAGGTGAGTTTAAAAGGCTGCTGTTGATAACAAGGGCATTTGCTAAATAGATGGTGTGTGTGCAACAATATACTGAAAGGTCAATTATATTGTGCAGCTTATCTCACCACCTGTAGTTATTTAGGTGAAAGCTCCAAAATGCTTGCCTAATATGTCTGTTTATCCAAAAGGAAGTAAAAAGGGAGAGCTAGAAAGATAGCATTGCATCACATTACATGGCAATGCAATGCACAGTTGCTGAAGATGAACCAAAATGAGCTTGTAATCTGGCTTCTGCAACTTTGAACATGAAAAATCCAATGAGGAGAAGAAAAGCAAAGCCAAAGAGTCCATCCCAAAATCCGACAAACAAGCAAAATGAACAAAAAACATTGAATTCAATTCTTTCTGATTTTAGAAACTGCATTAAAGAAGGGGTGCACCGGTCCTGGAGATACTGTAATACCAGGTCAATGCGTGGAGTGGACAGAGCAAGCTCTTTTTCCATCTCCCTGTTCTAAAAATCCATTTAATATATGGTCCCCAGATAGGGGACGTATCAGATATTAAACTGATAAGAACAGATACTACACTTGATCTTAGCCAAAAGGCCGAGAAGCGATAACCAGAATTGGTTTCAAACTACGGAGCCACCCAAGGATCCTGAAAAGTCCATTTGTGGAGATGAGCTCCTGGACTCCCGTTAAGAAGACATGTTGTCAACCTCTAGATCCCTTACATGCCTGCACTTTTCGGCTTGCTGCTGCTGCAATCCACGCGTTTTAGATCTGCATAACTCCACCTCTTTAAACACAGCACCTTCACCCCCTGCTGTTCCCACCCGCCTCAACACCGTTGGAAGGGAGGAGAACCAATTAAGGCGGGGGGTGGGGTGGAACGAGCAGCTGTCTACCCTTAGCAGGAGGGCTCCTGATTACATACCTCTCCTGCTGCTGCTGCTGCTGGCTGTCCAGCAGCAGACTGAAGGTGGCTGCTGCTGTGCACAGGTATATAAAGGCTCAGAGCCTATTATGACACGCGCAGCCAGCGTTCCATTGCCACATTCCATCTACTGCAGGCAGGATACCTGGCTGGCTGAATGTCGCTGAGAAGCTCACAGAGACCGCCATAAGCAACAGTTTAACAGAATGCCACAGACTAATCAACCAAACTTTTTGGGTTGGGTTCTCTTTTATAGTCTGCAGGCATTAAATGAAAGAAGTCAGTGTTCCAGCAGAAGGAGACAACGTTTCAGAAAAGGCATTGTAGCAAACCAAAAAAGAAATTTTAAGCGCAGCAGAGTAACCAGCGCACATACCTGTTAGCTCAGGTGAGTTTAAAAGGCTGCTGTTGATAACAAGGGCATTTGCTAAATAGATGGTGTGTGTGCAACAATATACTGAAAGGTCAATTATATTGTGCAGCTTATCTCACCACCTGTAGTTATTTAGGTGAAAGCTCCAAAATGCTTGCCTAATATGTCTGTTTATCCAAAAGGAAGTAAAAAGGGAGAGCTAGAAAGATAGCATTGCATCACATTACATGGCAATGCAATGCACAGTTGCTGAAGATGAACCAAAATGAGCTTGTAATCTGGCTTCTGCAACTTTGAACATGAAAAATCCAATGAGGAGAAGAAAAGCAAAGCCAAAGAGTCCATCCCAAAATCCGACAAACAAGCAAAATGAACAAAAAACATTGAATTCAATTCTTTCTGATTTTAGAAACTGCATTAAAGAAGGGGTGCACCGGTCCTGGAGATACTGCAATACCAGGTCAATGC
>NW_027367919.1:0-53826 GCF_046119375.1 Phyllobates terribilis | reverse complement strand
ACCAGGAATGTTTGAAGCTACTGACTGAATGAAAGGAGCTGGCATCTCACTCTCTTTGAATCTTCTTTATCATGCTAAGAGGAGCAGGAAAAAGCAAAAAATTTCAGAATTGCACCTTGCAATGCGGAGAAATTACTGTTTGTGCATTTACAATATTCATTGATTTTTGCCATTGAAAAACGTCCAGAAATGATTGAAGCTACTGACTGAATGAAAGGAGCTGGCATCTCACTCTCTTTGAATCTTCTTTATCATGCTAAGAGGAGCAGGAAAAAGCAAAAAATTTCAGAATTGCACCTTGCAATGCGGAGAAATTACTGTTTGTGCATTTACAATATTCATTGATTTTTGCCATTGAAAAACGTCCAGAAATGATTGAAGCTACTGACTGATTGAAAGGAGCTGGCATCTCACTCTCTTTGAATCTTCTTTATCATGCTAAGAGGAGCAGGAAAAAGCAAAAAATTTCAGAATTGCGCCTTGCAATGCGGAGAAATTACTGTTTGTGCATTTACAAAATTCATTGATTTTTGCCATTGAAAAACATCATGTTATTCATTTACCAGAAATGATTGAAGCTACTGACTGAATGTAAGGAGCTGGCATCTCACTCTCTTTGAATCTTCTTTATCATGCTAAGAGGAGCAGGAAAAAGCAAAAAATTTCAGAATTGCACCTTGCAATGCGGAGAAATTACTGTTTGTGCATTTACAATATTCATTGATTTTTGCCATTGAAAAACGTCCAGAAATGATTGAAGCTACCGACTGAATGAAAGGAGCTGGCATCTCACTCTCTTTGAATCTTCTTTATCATGCTAAGAGGAGCAGGAAAAAGCAAAAAATTTCAGAATTGCACCTTGCAATGCGGAGAAATTACTGTTTGTGCATTTACAATATTCATTGATTTTTGCCATTGAAAAACATCATGTTATTCATATACCAGAAATGTTTGAAGCTACTGATTGAATGAAAGGAGCTGGCATCTCACTCTCTTTGAATCTTCTTTATCATGCTAAGAGGAGCAGGAAAAAGCAAAAAATTTCAGAATTGCACCTTGCAATGCGGAGAAATTACTGTTTGTGCATTTACAATATTCATTGATTTTTGCCATTGAAAAACGTCCAGAAATGTTTGAAGCTACTGACTGAATGAAAAGAGCTGGCATCTCACTCTCTTTGAATCTTCTTTATCATGCTAAGAGGAGCAGGAAAAAGCAAAAAATTTCAGAATTGCACCTTGCAATGCGGAGAAATTACAGTTTGTGCATTTACAATATTCATTGATTTTTGCCATTGAAAAACGTCCAGAAATGATTGAAGCTACTGACTGAATGAAAGGAGCTGGCATCTCACTCTCTTTGAATCTTCTTTATCATGCTAAGAGGAGCAGGAAAAAGCAAAAAATTTCAGAATTGCTCCTTGCAATGCGGAGAAATTACTGTTTGTGCATTTACAATATTCATTGATTTTTGCCATTGAAAAACATGTTATTCATATACCAGAAATGTTTGAAGCTACTGACTGAATGAAAGGAGCTGGCACCTCACTCTCTTTGAATCTTCTTTATCATGCTAAGAGGAGCAGGAAAAAGCAAAAATTTCAGAATTGCACCTTGCAATGCGGAGAAATTACTGTTTGTGCATTTACAATATTCATTGATTTTTGCCATTGAAAACCGTCCAGAAATGATTGAAGCTACTGACTGAATGAAAGGATCTGGCATCTCACTCTCTTTGAATCTTCTTTATCATGCTAAGAGGAGCAGGAAAAAGCAAAAAATTTCAGAATTGCACCTTGCAATGCGGAGAAATTACTGTTTGTGCATTTACAATATTCATTGATTTTTGCCATTGAAAAACGTCCAGAAATGATTGAAGCTACTGACTGAATGAAAGGAGCTGGCATCTCACTCTCTTTGAATCTTCTTTATCATGCTAAGAGGAGCAGGAAAAAGCAAAAAATTTCAGAATTGCACCTTGCAATGCGGAGAAATTACTGTTTGTGCATTTACAATATTCATTGATTTTTGCCATTGAAAAACGTCCAGAAATGATTGAAGCTACTGACTGAATGAAAGGAGCTGGCATCTCACTCTCTTTGAATCTTCTTTATCATGCTAAGAGGAGCAGGAAAAAGCAAAAAATTTCAGAATTGCACCTTGCAATGCGGAGAAATAACTGTTTGTGCATTTACAATATTCATTGATTTTTGCCATTGAAAAACGTTATTCATATACCAGAAATGTTTGAAGCTACTGACTGAATGAAAGGAGCTGGCACCTCACTCTCTTTGAATCTTCTTTATCATGCTAAGAGGAGCAGGAATAAGCAAAAAATTTCAGAATTGCACCTTGCAATGCGGAAAAATTACTGTTTGTGCATTTACAATATTCATTGATTTTTGCCATTGAAAAACGTCCAGAAATGATTGAAGCTACTGACTGAATGAAAGGAGCTGGCATCTCACTCTCTTTGAATCTTCTTTATCATGCTAAGAGGAGCAGGAAAAAGCAAAAAATTTCAGAATTGCACCTTGCAATGCGGAGAAATTACTGTTTGTGCATTTACAATATTCATTGATTTTTGCCATTGAAAAACGTCCAGAAATGATTGAAGCTACTGACTGATTGAAAGGAGCTGGCATCTCACTCTCTTTGAATCTTCTTTATCATGCTAAGAGGAGCAGGAAAAAGCAAAAAATTTCAGAATTGCGCCTTGCAATGCGGAGAAATTACTGTTTGTGCATTTACAAAATTCATTGATTTTTGCCATTGAAAAACATCATGTTATTCATTTACCAGAAATGATTGAAGCTACTGACTGAATGTAAGGAGCTGGCATCTCACTCTCTTTGAATCTTCTTTATCATGCTAAGAGGAGCAGGAAAAAGCAAAAAATTTCAGAATTGCACCTTGCAATGCGGAGAAATTACTGTTTGTGCATTTACAATATTCGTTGATTTTTGCCATTGAAAAACGTCCAGAAATGATTGAAGCTACTGACTGAATGAAAGGAGCTGGCATCTCACTCTCTTTGAATCTTCTTTATCATGCTAAGAGGAGCAGGAAAAAGCAAAAAATTTCAGAATTGCACCTTGCAATGCGGAGAAATTACTGTTTGTGCATTTACAATATTCATTGATTTTTGCCATTGAAAAACATCATGTTATTCATATACCAGAAATGATTGAAGCTACTGACTGAATGAAAGGAGCTGGCATCTCACTCTCTTTGAATCTTCTTTATCATGCTAAGAGGAGCAGGAAAAAGTAAAAAATTTCAGAATTGCACCTTGCAATGCGGAGAAATTACTGTTTGTGCATTTACAATATTCAATGATTTTTGCCATTGAAAAACGTCCAGAAATGATTGAAGCTACTGACTGAACGAAAGGAGCTGGCGTCTCACTCTCTTTGAATCTTCTTTATCATGCTAAGAGGAGCAGGAAAAAGCAAAAAAATCAGAATTGCACCTTGCAATGCGGAGAAATTACTGTTTGTGCATTTACAATATTCATTGATTTTTGCCATTGAAAAACGTCCAGAAATGATTGAAGCTACTGACTGAATGAAAGGAGCTGGCATCTCACTCTCTTTGAATCTTGTTTATCATGCTAAGAGGAGCAGGAAAAAGCAAAAAATTTCAGAATTGCACCTTGCAATGCGGAGAAATTACTGTTTGTGCATTTAGAATATTCATTGATTTTTGCCATTGAAAAACGTCCAGAAATGATTGAAGCTACTGACTGAATGAAAGGAGCTGGCATCTCACTCTCTTTGAATCTTCTTTATCATGCTAAGAGGAGCAGGAAAAAGCAAAAAATCTCAGAATTGCACCTTGCAATGCGGAGAAATTACTGTTTGTGCATTTACAATATTCATTGATTTTTGCCATTGAAAAACATCATGTTATTCATATACCAGAAATGATTGAAGCTACTGACTGAATGAAAGGAGCTGGCATCTCACTTTCTTTGAATCTTCTTTATCATGCTAAGAGGAGCAGGAAAAAGTAAAAAATTTCAGAATTGCACCTTGCAATGCGGAGAAATTACTGTTTGTGCATTTACAATATTCAATGATTTTTGCCATTGAAAAACGTCCAGAAATGATTGAAGCTACTGACTGAATGAAAGGAGCTGGCATCTCACTCTCTTTGAATCTTCTTTATCATGCTAAGAGGAGCAGGATAAAGCAAAAAATTTCAGAATTGCACCTTGCAATGCGGAGAAATTACTGTTTGTGCATTTACAATATTCATTGATTTTTGCCATTGAAAAACATCATGTTATTCATATACCAGAAATGTTTGAAGCTACTGACTGAATGAAAGGAGCTGGCATCTCACTCTCCTTGAATCTTCTTTATCATGCTAAGAGGAGCAGGAAAAAGCAAAAAAATTCAGAATTGCACCTTGCAATGCGGAGAAATTACTGTTTGTGCATTTACAATATTCATTGATTTTTGCCATTGAAAAACATCATGTTATTCATATACCAGAAATGTTTGAAGCTACTGACTGAATGAAAGGAGCTGGCATCTCACTCTCTTTGAATCTTCTTTATCATGCTAAGAGGAGCAGGAAAAAGCAAAAAATTTCAGAATTGCACCTTGCAATGCGGAGAAATTACTGTTTGTGCATTTACAATATTCATTGATTTTTGCCATTGAAAAACATCACGTTATTCATATACCAGAAATGATTGAAGCTACTGACTGAATGAAAGGAGCTGGCATCTCACTCTCTTTGAATCTTCTTTATCATGCTAAGAGGAGCAGGAAAAAGCAAAAAATTTCAGAGTTGCACCTTGCAATGCGGAGAAATTACTGTTTGTGCATTTACAATATTCATTGATTTTTGCAATTGAAAAACGTCCAGAAATGATTGAAGCTACTGACTGAATGAAAGGAGCTGGCATCTCACTCTCTTTGAATCTTCTTTATCATGCTAAGAGGAGCAGGAAAAAGCAAAAAATTTCAGAATTGCACCTTGCAATGCGGAGAAATTACTGTTTGTGCATTTACAATATTCATTGATTTTTGCCATTGAAAAACATCATGTTATTCATATACCAGGAATGTTTGAAGCTACTGACTGAATGAAAGGAGCTGGCATCTCACTCTCTTTGAATCTTCTTTATCATGCTAAGAGGAGCAGGAAAAAGCAAAAAATTTCAGAATTGCACCTTGCAATGCGGAGAAATTACTGTTTGTGCATTTACAATATTCATTGATTTTTGCCATTGAAAAACGTCCAGAAATGATTGAAGCTACTGACTGAATGAAAGGAGCTGGCATCTCACTCTCTTTTAATCTTGTTTATCATGCTAAGAGGAGCAGGAAAAAGCAAAAAATTTCAGAATTGCACCTTGCAATGCGGAGAAATTACTGTTTGTGCATTTACAATATTCATTGATTTTTGCCATTGAAAAACGTCCAGAAATGATTGAAGCTACTGACTGAATGAAAGGAGCTGGCATCTCACTCTCTTTGAATCTTCTTTATCATGCTAAGAGGAGCAGGAAAAAGCAAAAAATTTCAGAATTGCACCTTGCAATGCGGAGAAATTACTGTTTGTGCATTTACAATATTCATTGATTTTTGCCATTGAAAAACATCATGTTATTCATATACCAGAAATGATTGAAGCTACTGACTGAATGAAAGGAGCTGGCATCTCACTCTCTTTGAATCTTCTTTATCATGCTAAGAGGAGCAGGAAAAAGTAAAAAATTTCAGAATTGCACCTTGCAATGCGGAGAAATTACTGTTTGTGCATTTACAATATTCAATGATTTTTGCCATTGAAAAACGTCCAGAAATGATTGAAGCTACTGACTGAATGAAAGGAGCTGGCATCTCACTCTCTCTGAATCTTCTTTATCATGCTAAGAGGAGCAGGAAAAAGCAAAAAATTTCAGAATTGCACCTTGCAATGCGGAGAAATTACTGTTTGTGCATTTACAATATTCATTGATTTTTGCCATTGAAAAACATCATGTTATTCATATACCAGAAATGATTGAAGCTACTGACTGAATGAAAGGAGCTGGCATCTCACTCTCTTTGAATCTTCTTTATCATGCTAAGAGGAGCAGGAAAAAGTAAAAAATTTCAGAATTGCACCTTGCAATGCGGAGAAATTACTGTTTGTGCATTTACAATATTCAATGATTTTTGCCTTTGAAAAACGTCCAGAAATGATTGAAGCTACTGACTGAACGAAAGGAGCTGGCATCTCACTCTCTTTGAATCTTCTTTATCATGCTAAGAGGAGCAGGAAAAAGCAAAAAATTTCAGAATTGCACCTTGCAATGCGGAGAAATTACTGTTTGTGCATTTACAATATTCATTGATTTTTGCCATTGAAAAACATCATGTTATTCATATACCAGAAATGATTGATGCTACTGACTGAATGAAAGGAGCTGGCATCTCACTCTCTTTGAATCTTCTTTATCATGCTAAGAGGAGCAGGAAAAAGCAAAAAATTTCAGAATTGCACCTTGCAATGCGGAGAAATTACTGTTTGTGCATTTACAATATTCATTGATTTTTGCCATTGAAAAACATCATGTTATTCATATACCAGAAATGTTTGAAGCTACTGACTGAATGAAAGGAGCTGGCATCTCACTCTCTTTGAATCTTCTTTATCATGCTAAGAGGAGCAGGAAAAAGCAAAAAATTTCAGAATTGCACCTTGCAATGCGGAGAAATTACTGTTTGTGCATTTACAATATTCATTGATTTTTGCAATTGAAAAACGTCCAGAAATGATTGAAGCTACTGACTGAATGAAAGGAGCTGGCATCTCACTCTCTTTGAATCTTCTTTATCATGCTAAGAGGAGCAGGAAAAAGCAAAAAATTTCAGAATTGCACCTTGCAATGCGGAGAAATTACTGTTTGTGCATTTACAATATTCATTGATTTTTGCCATTGAAAAACATTATGTTATTCATATACCAGGAATGTTTGAAGCTACTGACTGAATGAAAGGAGCTGGCATCTCACTCTCTTTGAATCTTCTTTATCATGCTAAGAGGAGCAGGAAAAAGTAAAAAATTTCAGAATTGCACCTTGCAATGCGGAGAAATTACTGTTTGTGCATTTACAATATTCATTGATTTTTGCCATTGAAAAACGTCCAGAAATGATTGAAGCTACTGACTGAATGAAAGGAGCTGGCATCTCACTCTCTTTGAATCTTGTTTATCATGCTAAGAGGAGCAGGAAAAAGCAAAAAATTTCAGAATTGCACCTTGCAATGCGAAGAAATTACTGTTTGTGCATTTACAATATTCATTGATGTTTGCCATTGAAAAACGTCCAGAAATGATTGAAGCTACTGACTGAATGAAAGGAGCTGGCATCTCACTTTCTTTGAATCTTCTTTATTATGCTAAGAGGAGCAGGAAAAAGCAAAAAATTTCAGAATTGCACCTTGCAATGCGGAGAAATTACTGTTTGTGCATTTACAATATTCATTGATTTTTGCCATTGAAAAACATCATGTTATTCATATACCAGAAATGATTGAAGCTACTGACTGAATGAAAGGAGCTGGCATCTCACTCTCTTTGAATCTTCTTTATCATGCTAAGAGGAGCAGGAAAAAGTAAAAAATTTCAGAATTGCACCTTGCAATGCGGAGAAATTACTGTTTGTGCATTTACAATATTCAATGATTTTTGCCATTGAAAAACGTCCAGAAATGATTGAAGCTACTGACTGAATGAAAGGAGCTGGCATCTCACTCTCTTTGAATCTTCTTTATCATGCTAAGAGGAGCAGGAAAAAGTAAAAAATTTCAGAATTGCACCTTGCAATGCGGAGAAATTACTGTTTGTGCATTTACAATATTCAATGATTTTTGCCTTTGAAAAACGTCCAGAAATGATTGAAGCTACTGACTGAACGAAAGGAGCTGGCATCTCACTCTCTTTGAATCTTCTTTATCATGCTAAGAGGAGCAGGAAAAAGCAAAAAATTTCAGAATTGCACCTTGCAATGCGGAGAAATTACTGTTTGTGCATTTACAATATTCATTGATTTTTGCCATTGAAAAACATCATGTTATTCATATACCAGAAATGATTGATGCTACTGACTGAATGAAAGGAGCTGGCATCTCACTCTCTTTGAATCTTCTTTATCATGCTAAGAGGAGCAGGAAAAAGCAAAAAATTTCAGAATTGCACCTTGCAATGCGGAGAAATTACTGTTTGTGCATTTACAATATTCATTGATTTTTGCCATTGAAAAACATCATGTTATTCATATACCAGAAATGTTTGAAGCTACTGACTGAATGAAAGGAGCTGGCATCTCACTCTCTTTGAATCTTCTTTATCATGCTAAGAGGAGCAGGAAAAAGCAAAAAATTTCAGAATTGCACCTTGCAATGCGGAGAAATTACTGTTTGTGCATTTACAATATTCATTGATTTTTGCAATTGAAAAACGTCCAGAAATGATTGAAGCTACTGACTGAATGAAAGGAGCTGGCATCTCACTCTCTTTGAATCTTCTTTATCATGCTAAGAGGAGCAGGAAAAAGCAAAAAATTTCAGAATTGCACCTTGCAATGCGGAGAAATTACTGTTTGTGCATTTACAATATTCATTGATTTTTGCCATTGAAAAACATTATGTTATTCATATACCAGGAATGTTTGAAGCTACTGACTGAATGAAAGGAGCTGGCATCTCACTCTCTTTGAATCTTCTTTATCATGCTAAGAGGAGCAGGAAAAAGTAAAAAATTTCAGAATTGCACCTTGCAATGCGGAGAAATTACTGTTTGTGCATTTACAATATTCATTGATTTTTGCCATTGAAAAACGTCCAGAAATGATTGAAGCTACTGACTGAATGAAAGGAGCTGGCATCTCACTCTCTTTGAATCTTGTTTATCATGCTAAGAGGAGCAGGAAAAAGCAAAAAATTTCAGAATTGCACCTTGCAATGCGAAGAAATTACTGTTTGTGCATTTACAATATTCATTGATGTTTGCCATTGAAAAACGTCCAGAAATGATTGAAGCTACTGACTGAATGAAAGGAGCTGGCATCTCACTTTCTTTGAATCTTCTTTATTATGCTAAGAGGAGCAGGAAAAAGCAAAAAATTTCAGAATTGCACCTTGCAATGCGGAGAAATTACTGTTTGTGCATTTACAATATTCATTGATTTTTGCCATTGAAAAACATCATGTTATTCATATACCAGAAATGATTGAAGCTACTGACTGAATGAAAGGAGCTGGCATCTCACTCTCTTTGAATCTTCTTTATCATGCTAAGAGGAGCAGGAAAAAGTAAAAAATTTCAGAATTGCACCTTGCAATGCGGAGAAATTACTGTTTGTGCATTTACAATATTCAATGATTTTTGCCATTGAAAAACGTCCAGAAATGATTGAAGCTACTGACTGAATGAAAGGAGCTGGCATCTCACTCTCTTTGAATCTTCTTTATCATGCTAAGAGGAGCAGGAAAAAGCAAAAAACTTCAGAATTGCACCTTGCAATGCGGAGAAATTACTGTTTGTGCATTTACAATATTCATTGATTTTTGCCATTGAAAAACATCATGTTATTCATATACCAGAAATGATTGAAGCTACTGACTGAATGAAAGGAGCTGGCATCTCACTCTCTTTGAATCTTCTTTATCATGCTAAGAGGAGCAGGAAAAAGTAAAAAATTTCAGAATTGCACCTTGCAATGCGGAGAAATTACTGTTTGTGCATTTACAATATTCAATGATTTTTGCCTTTGAAAAACGTCCAGAAATGATTGAAGCTACTGACTGAACGAAAGGAGCTGGCATCTCACTCTCTTTGAATCTTCTTTATCATGCTAAGAGGAGCAGGAAAAAGCAAAAAATTTCAGAATTGCACCTTGCAATGCGGAGAAATTACTGTTTGTGCATTTACAATATTCATTGATTTTTGCCATTGAAAAACATCATGTTATTCATATACCAGAAATGTTTGAAGCTACTGACTGAATGAAAGGAGCTGGCATCTCACTCTCTTTGAATCTTCTTTATCATGCTAAGAGGAGCAGGAAAAAGCAAAAAATTTCAGAATTGCACCTTGCAATGCGGAGAAATTACTGTTTGTGCATTTACAATATTCATTGATTTTTGCCATTGAAAAACGTCCAGAAATGATTGAAGCTACTGACTGAATGAAAGGAGCTGGCATCTCACTCTGAATTTTCTTTATCATGCTAAGAGGAGCAGGAAAAAGCAAAAAATTTCAGAATTGCACCTTGCAATGCGGAGAAAATACTGTTTGTGCATTTACAATATTCATTGATTTTTGCCATTGAAAAACGTCCAGAAATGATTGAAGCTACTGACTGAATGAAAGGAGCTGGCATCTCACTCTCTTTGAATCTTCTTTATCATGCTAAGAGGAGCAGGAAAAAGCAAAAAATTTCAGAATTGCACCTTGCAATGCGGAGAAATTACTGTTTGTGCATTTACAATATTCATTGATTTTTGACATTGAAAAACATCATGTTATTCATATACCAGAAATGATTGAAGCTACTGACTGAATGAAAGGAGCTGGCATCTCACTCTCTTTGAATCTTCTTTATCATGCTAAGAGGAGCAGGAAAAAGTAAAAAATTTCAGAATTGCACCTTGCAATGCGGAGAAATTACTGTTTGTGCATTTACAATATTCAATGATTTTTGCCATTGAAAAACGTCCAGAAATGATTGAAGCTACTGACTGAATGAAAGGAGCTGGCATCTCACTCTCTTTGAATCTTCTTTATCATGCTAAGAGGAGCAGGAAAAAGCAAAAAACTTCAGAATTGCACCTTGCAATGCGGAGAAATTACTGTTTGTGCATTTACAATATTCATTGATTTTTGCCATTGAAAAACATCATGTTATTCATATACCAGAAATGATTGAAGCTACTGACTGAATAAAAGGAGCTGGCATCTCACTCTCTTTGAATCTTCTTTATCATGCTAAGAGGAGCAGGAAAAAGTAAAAAATTTCAGAATTGCACCTTGCAATGCGGAGAAATTACTGTTTGTGCATTTACAATATTCAATGATTTTTGCATTTGAAAAACGTCCAGAAATGATTGAAGCTACTGACTGAACGAAAGGAGCTGGCATCTCACTCTCTTTGAATCTTCTTTATCATGCTAAGAGGAGCAGGAAAAAGCAAAAAATTTCAGAATTGCACCTTGCAATGCGGAGAAATTACTGTTTGTGCATTTACAATATTCATTGATTTTTGCCATTGAAAAACATCATGTTATTCATATACCAGAAATGTTTGAAGCTACTGACTGAATGAAAGGAGCTGGCATCTCACTCTCTTTGAATCTTCTTTATCATGCTAAGAGGAGCAGGAAAAAGCAAAAAATTTCAGAATTGCACCTTGCAATGCGGAGAAATTACTGTTTGTGCATTTACAATATTCATTGATTTTTGCCATTGAAAAACGTCCAGAAATGATTGAAGCTACTGACTGAATGAAAGCAGCTGGCATCTCACTCTGAATTTTCTTTATCATGCTAAGAGGAGCAGGAAAAAGCAAAAAATTTCAGAATTGCACCTTGCAATGCGGAGAAATTACTGTTTGTGCATTTACAATATTCATTGATTTTTGCCATTGAAAAACGTCCAGAAATGATTGAAGCTACTGACTGAATGAAAGGAGCTGGCATCTCACTCTCTTTGAATCGTCTTTATCATGCTAAGAGGAGCAGGAAAAAGCAAAAAATTTCAGAATTGCACCTTGCAATGCGGAGAAATTACTGTTTGTGCATTTACAATATTCATTGATTTTTGCCATTGAAAAACATCATGTTATTCATATACCAGAAATGTTTGAAGCTGCTGACTGAATGAAAGGAGCTGGCATCTCAATCTCTTTGAATCTTCTTTATCATGCTTGGATTAGCAGGAAAAAGCAAAAAATTTCAGAATTGCACCTTGCAATGTGGAGATATTACTGTTTGTGCATTTACAATATTCATTGATTTTTGCCATTGAAAAACATGTTTTTCATATACCAGAAATGTTTGAAGCTACTGACTGAATGAAAGGAGCTGGCATCTCACTCTCTTTGAATCTTCTTTATCATGCTAGGATTAACAGGAAAAAGCAAAAAATTTCAGAATTGCACCTTGCAATGTGGAGATATTACTGTTTGTGCATTTACAATATTCATTGATTTTTGCCATTGAAAAACGTCCAGAAATGATTGAAGCTACTGACTGAATGAAAGCAGCTGGCATCTCACTCTGAATTTTCTTTATCATGCTAAGAGGAGCAGGAAAAAGCAAAAAATTTCAGAATTGCACCTTGCAATGCGGAGAAATTACTGTTTGTGCATTTACAATATTCATTGATTTTTGCCATTGAAAAACGTCCAGAAATGATTGAAGCTACTGACTGAATGAAAGGAGCTGGCATCTCACTCTCTTTGAATCGTCTTTATCATGCTAAGAGGAGCAGGAAAAAGCAAAAAATTTCAGAATTGCACCTTGCAATGCGGAGAAATTACTGTTTGTGCATTTACAATATTCATTGATTTTTGCCATTGAAAAACATCATGTTATTCATATACCAGAAATGTTTGAAGCTACTGACTGAATGAAAGGAGCTGGCATCTCACTCTCTTTGAATCTTCTTTATCATGCTAAGAGGAGCAGGAAAAAGCAAAAAATTTCAGAATTGCACCTTGCAATGCGGAGAAATTACTGTTTGTGCATTTACAATATTCATTGATTTTTGCCATTGAAAAACATCATGTTATTCATATACCAGAAATGTTTGAAGCTACTGACTGAATGAAAGGAGCTGGCATCTCACTCTCTTTGAATCTTCTTTATCATGCTTGGATTAGCAGGAAAACTCAAAAAATTTCAGAATTGCACCTTGCAATGTGGAGATATTACTGTTTGTGCATTTACAATATTCATTGATTTTTGCCATTGAAAAACATGTTTTTCATATACCAGAAATGTTTGAAGCTACTGACTGAATGAAAGGAGCTGGCATCTCACTCTCTTTGAATCTTCTTTATCATGCTAGGATTAGCAGGAAAAAGCAAAAAATTTCAGAATTGCACCTTGCAATGTGGAGATATTACTGTTTGTGCATTTACAATATTCATTGATTTTTGCCATTGAAAAACATGTTTTTCATATACCAGAAATGTTTGAAGCTACTGACTGAATGAAAGGAGCTGGCATCTCACTCTCTTTGAATCTTCTTTATCATGCTAGGATTAACAGGAAAAAGCAAAAAATTTCAGAATTGCACCTTGCAATGTGGAGATATTACTGTTTGTGCATTTACAATATTCATTGATTTTTGCCATTGAAAAACGTCCAGAAATGTTTGAAGCTACTGACTGAATGAAAGGAGCTGGCATCTCACTCTCTTTGAATCTTCTTTATCATGCTAGGATTAGCAGGAAAAAGCAAAAAATTTCAGAATTGCACCTTGCAATGTGGAGATATTGCTGTTTGTGCATTTACAATATTCATTGATTTTTGCCATTGAAAAACATGTTTTTCATATACAAGAAATGTTTGAAGCTACTGACTGAATGAAAGGAGCTGGCATCTCACTCTCTTTGAATCTTCTTTATCATGCTAGGATTAGCAGGAAAAAGCAAAAAATTTCAGAATTGCACCTTGCAATGTGGAGATATTACTGTTTGTGCATTTACAATATTCATTGATTTTTGCCATTGAAAAACGTCCAGAAATGTTTGAAGCTACTGACTGAATGAAAGGAGCTGGCATCTCACTCTCTTTGAATCTTCTTTATCATGCTAGGATTAGCACAAAAAAGCAAAAAATTTCAGAATTGCACCTTGCAATGTGGAGATATTACTGTTTGTGCATTTACAATATTCATTGATTTTTGCCATTGAAAAACATGTTTTTCATATACCAGAAATGTTTGAAGCTACTGACGGAATGAAAGGAGCTGGCATCTCACTCTCTTTGAATCTTCTTTATCATGCTAGGATTAGCAGGAAAAAGCAAAAAATTTCAGAATTGCACCTTGCAATGTGGAGATATTACTGTTTGTGCATTTACAATATTCATTGATTTTTGCCATTGAAAAACATGTTTTTCATATACCAGAAATGTTTGAAGCTACTGACGGAATGAAAGGAGCTGGCATCTCACTGTCTTTGAATCTTCTTTATCATGCTAGGATTAACAGGAAAAAGCAAAAAATTTCAGAATTGCACCTTGCAATGTGGAGATATTACTGTTTGTGCATTTACAATATTCATTGATTTTGCCATTGAAAAACGTCCAGAAATGTTTGAAGCTACTGACTGAATGAAAGGAGCTGGCATCTCACTCTCTTTAAATCTTCTTTATCATGCTAGGATTAGCAGGAAAAAGCAAAAAAATTTCAGAATTGCACCTTGCAATGTGGAGATATTACTGTTTGTGCATTTACAATATTCATTGATTTTTGCCATTGAAAAACATGTTTTTCATATACCAGAAATGTTTGAAGCTACTGACTGAATGAAAGGAGCTGGCATCTCACTCTCTTTGAATCTTCTTTATCATGCTAGGATAAGCAGGAAAAAGCAAAAAATTTCAGAATTGCACCTTGCAATGTGGAGATATTACTGTTTGTGCATTTACAATATTCATTGATTTTTGCCATTGAAAAACATGTTTTTCATATACCAGAAATGTTTGAAGCTACTGACTTGAATGAAAGGAGCTGGCATCTCACTCTCTTTGAATCTTCTTTATCATGCTAGGATTAACAGGAAAAAGCAAAAAATTTCAGAATTGCACCTTGCAATGTGGAGATATTACTGTTTGTGCATTTACAATATTCATTGATTTTTGCCATTGAAAAACGTCCAGAAATGTTTGAAGCTACTGACTGAATGAAAGGAGCTGGTATCTCACTCTCTTTGAATCTTCTTTATCATGCTAGGATTAGCAGGAAAAAGCAAAAAATTTCAGAATTGCACCTTGCAATGTGGAGATATTACTGTTTGTGCATTTACAATATTCATTGATTTTTGCCATTGAAAAACATCATGTTATTCATATACCAGAAATGTTTGAAGCTGCTGACTGAATGAAAGGAGCTGGCATCTCAATCTCTTTGAATCTTCTTTATCATGCTTGGATTAGCAGGAAAAAGCAAAAAATTTCAGAATTGCACCTTGCAATGTGGAGATATTACTGTTTGTGCATTTACAATATTCATTGATTTTTGCCATTGAAAAACATGTTTTTCATATACCAGAAATGTTTGAAGCTACTGACTGAATGAAAGGAGCTGGCATCTCACTCTCTTTGAATCTTCTTTATCATGCTAGGATTAACAGGAAAAAGCAAAAAATTTCAGAATTGCACCTTGCAATGTGGAGATATTACTGTTTGTGCATTTACAATATTCATTGATTTTTGCCATTGAAAAACGTCCAGAAATGATTGAAGCTACTGACTGAATGAAAGCAGCTGGCATCTCACTCTGAATTTTCTTTATCATGCTAAGAGGAGCAGGAAAAAGCAAAAAATTTCAGAATTGCACCTTGCAATGCGGAGAAATTACTGTTTGTGCATTTACAATATTCATTGATTTTTGCCATTGAAAAACGTCCAGAAATGATTGAAGCTACTGACTGAATGAAAGGAGCTGGCATCTCACTCTCTTTGAATCGTCTTTATCATGCTAAGAGGAGCAGGAAAAAGCAAAAAATTTCAGAATTGCACCTTGCAATGCGGAGAAATTACTGTTTGTGCATTTACAATATTCATTGATTTTTGCCATTGAAAAACATCATGTTATTCATATACCAGAAATGTTTGAAGCTACTGACTGAATGAAAGGAGCTGGCATCTCACTCTCTTTGAATCTTCTTTATCATGCTAAGAGGAGCAGGAAAAAGCAAAAAATTTCAGAATTGCACCTTGCAATGCGGAGAAATTACTGTTTGTGCATTTACAATATTCATTGATTTTTGCCATTGAAAAACATCATGTTATTCATATACCAGAAATGTTTGAAGCTACTGACTGAATGAAAGGAGCTGGCATCTCACTCTCTTTGAATCTTCTTTATCATGCTTGGATTAGCAGGAAAACTCAAAAAATTTCAGAATTGCACCTTGCAATGTGGAGATATTACTGTTTGTGCATTTACAATATTCATTGATTTTTGCCATTGAAAAACATGTTTTTCATATACCAGAAATGTTTGAAGCTACTGACTGAATGAAAGGAGCTGGCATCTCACTCTCTTTGAATCTTCTTTATCATGCTAGGATTAGCAGGAAAAAGCAAAAAATTTCAGAATTGCACCTTGCAATGTGGAGATATTACTGTTTGTGCATTTACAATATTCATTGATTTTTGCCATTGAAAAACATGTTTTTCATATACCAGAAATGTTTGAAGCTACTGACTGAATGAAAGGAGCTGGCATCTCACTCTCTTTGAATCTTCTTTATCATGCTAGGATTAACAGGAAAAAGCAAAAAATTTCAGAATTGCACCTTGCAATGTGGAGATATTACTGTTTGTGCATTTACAATATTCATTGATTTTTGCCATTGAAAAACGTCCAGAAATGTTTGAAGCTACTGACTGAATGAAAGGAGCTGGCATCTCACTCTCTTTGAATCTTCTTTATCATGCTAGGATTAGCAGGAAAAAGCAAAAAATTTCAGAATTGCACCTTGCAATGTGGAGATATTGCTGTTTGTGCATTTACAATATTCATTGATTTTTGCCATTGAAAAACATGTTTTTCATATACAAGAAATGTTTGAAGCTACTGACTGAATGAAAGGAGCTGGCATCTCACTCTCTTTGAATCTTCTTTATCATGCTAGGATTAGCAGGAAAAAGCAAAAAATTTCAGAATTGCACCTTGCAATGTGGAGATATTACTGTTTGTGCATTTACAATATTCATTGATTTTTGCCATTGAAAAACGTCCAGAAATGTTTGAAGCTACTGACTGAATGAAAGGAGCTGGCATCTCACTCTCTTTGAATCTTCTTTATCATGCTAGGATTAGCACAAAAAAGCAAAAAATTTCAGAATTGCACCTTGCAATGTGGAGATATTACTGTTTGTGCATTTACAATATTCATTGATTTTTGCCATTGAAAAACATGTTTTTCATATACCAGAAATGTTTGAAGCTACTGACGGAATGAAAGGAGCTGGCATCTCACTCTCTTTGAATCTTCTTTATCATGCTAGGATTAGCAGGAAAAAGCAAAAAATTTCAGAATTGCACCTTGCAATGTGGAGATATTACTGTTTGTGCATTTACAATATTCATTGATTTTTGCCATTGAAAAACATGTTTTTCATATACCAGAAATGTTTGAAGCTACTGACGGAATGAAAGGAGCTGGCATCTCACTGTCTTTGAATCTTCTTTATCATGCTAGGATTAACAGGAAAAAGCAAAAAATTTCAGAATTGCACCTTGCAATGTGGAGATATTACTGTTTGTGCATTTACAATATTCATTGATTTTGCCATTGAAAAACGTCCAGAAATGTTTGAAGCTACTGACTGAATGAAAGGAGCTGGCATCTCACTCTCTTTAAATCTTCTTTATCATGCTAGGATTAGCAGGAAAAAGCAAAAAAATTTCAGAATTGCACCTTGCAATGTGGAGATATTACTGTTTGTGCATTTACAATATTCATTGATTTTTGCCATTGAAAAACATGTTTTTCATATACCAGAAATGTTTGAAGCTACTGACTGAATGAAAGGAGCTGGCATCTCACTCTCTTTGAATCTTCTTTATCATGCTAGGATAAGCAGGAAAAAGCAAAAAATTTCAGAATTGCACCTTGCAATGTGGAGATATTACTGTTTGTGCATTTACAATATTCATTGATTTTTGCCATTGAAAAACATGTTTTTCATATACCAGAAATGTTTGAAGCTACTGACTTGAATGAAAGGAGCTGGCATCTCACTCTCTTTGAATCTTCTTTATCATGCTAGGATTAACAGGAAAAAGCAAAAAATTTCAGAATTGCACCTTGCAATGTGGAGATATTACTGTTTGTGCATTTACAATATTCATTGATTTTTGCCATTGAAAAACGTCCAGAAATGTTTGAAGCTACTGACTGAATGAAAGGAGCTGGTATCTCACTCTCTTTGAATCTTCTTTATCATGCTAGGATTAGCAGGAAAAAGCAAAAAATTTCAGAATTGCACCTTGCAATGTGGAGATATTACTGTTTGTGCATTTACAATATTCATTGATTTTTGCCATTGAAAAACATGTTTTTCATATACAAGAAATGTTTGAAGCTACTGACTGAATGAAAGGAGCTGGCATCTCACTCTCTTTGAATCTTCTTTATCATGCTAGGATTAGCAGGAAAAAGCAAAAAATTTCAGAATTGCACCTTGCAATGTGGAGATATTACTGTTTGTGCATTTACAATATTCATTGATTTTTGCCATTGAAAAACGTCCAGAAATGTTTGAAGCTACTGACTGAATGAAATTAGCTGGCATCTCACTCTCTTTGAATCTTCTTTATCATGCTAGGATTAGCAGGAAAAAGCAAAAAATTTCAGAATTGCACCTTGCAATGTGGAGATATTACTGTTTGTGCATTTACAATATTCATTGATTTTGCCATTGAAAAACGTCCAGAAATGTTTGAAGCTACTGACTGAATGAAAGGAGCTGGCATCTCACTCTCTTTGAATCTTCTTTATCATGCTAGGATTAGCAGGAAAAAGCAAAAAATTTCAGAATTGCACCTTGCAATGTGGAGATATTACTGTTTGTGCATTTACAATATTCATTGATTTTTGCCATTGAAAAACATGTTTTTCATATACCAGAAATGTTTGAAGCTACTGACGGAATGAAAGGAGCTGGCATCTCACTCTCTTTGAATCTTCTTTATCATGCTAGGATTAGCAGGAAAAAGCAAAAAATTTCAGAATTGCACCTTGCAATGTGGAGATATTACTGTTTGTGCATTTACAATATTCATTGATTTTTGCCATTGAAAAACATGTTTTTCATATACCAGAAATGTTTGAAGCTACTGACTGAATGAAAGGAGCTGGCATCTCACTGTCTTTGAATCTTCTTTATCATGCTAGGATTAACAGGAAAAAGCAAAAAATTTCAGAATTGCACCTTGCAATGTGGAGATATTACTGTTTGTGCATTTACAATATTCATTGATTTTGCCATTGAAAAACGTCCAGAAATGTTTGAAGCTACTGACTGAATGAAAGGAGCTGGCATCTCACTCTCTTTGAATCTTCTTTATCATGCTAGGATAAGCAGGAAAAAGCAAAAAATTTCAGAATTGCACCTTGCAATGTGGAGATATTACTGTTTGTGCATTTACAATATTCATTGATTTTTGCCATTGAAAAACATGTTTTTCATATACCAGAAATGTTTGAAGCTACTGACGGAATGAAAGGAGCTGGCATCTCACTCTCTTTGAATCTTCTTTATCATGCTAGGATTAGCAGGAAAAAGCAAAAAATTTCAGAATTGCACCTTGCAATGTGGAGATATTACTGTTTGTGCATTTACAATATTCATTGATTTTTGCCATTGAAAAACATGTTTTTCATATACCAGAAATGTTTGAAGCTACTGACTGAATGAAAGGAGCTGGCATCTCACTGTCTTTGAATCTTCTTTATCATGCTAGGATTAACAGGAAAAAGCAAAAAATTTCAGAATTGCACCTTGCAATGTGGAGATATTACTGTTTGTGCATTTACAATATTCATTGATTTTGCCATTGAAAAACGTCCAGAAATGTTTGAAGCTACTGACTGAATGAAAGGAGCTGGTATCTCACTCTCTTTTAATCTTCTTTATCATGCTAGGATAAGCAGGAAAAAGCAAAAAATTTCAGAATTGCACCTTGCAATGTGGAGATATTACTGTTTGTGCATTTACAATATTCATTGATTTTTGCCATTGAAAAACATGTTTTTCATATACCAGAAATGTTTGAAGCTACTGACTTGAATGAAAGGAGCTGGCATCTCACTCTCTTTGAATCTTCTTTATCATGCTAGGATTAACAGGAAAAAGCAAAAAATTTCAGAATTGCACCTTGCAATGTGGAGATATTACTGTTTGTGCATTTACAATATTCATTGATTTTTGCCATTGAAAAACGTCCAGAAATGTTTGAAGCTACTGACTGAATGAAAGGAGCTGGTATCTCACTCTCTTTGAATCTTCTTTATCATGCTAGGATTAGCAGGAAAAAGCAAAAAATTTCAGAATTGCACCTTGCAATGTGGAGATATTACTGTTTGTGCATTTACAATATTCATTGATTTTTGCCATTGAAAAACATGTTTTTCATATACAAGAAATGTTTGAAGCTACTGACTGAATGAAAGGAGCTGGCATCTCACTCTCTTTGAATCTTCTTTATCATGCTAGGATTAGCAGGAAAAAGCAAAAAATTTCAGAATTGCACCTTGCAATGTGGAGATATTACTGTTTGTGCATTTACAATATTCATTGATTTTTGCCATTGAAAAACGTCCAGAAATGTTTGAAGCTACTGACTGAATGAAATTAGCTGGCATCTCACTCTCTTTGAATCTTCTTTATCATGCTAGGATTAGCAGGAAAAAGCAAAAAATTTCAGAATTGCACCTTGCAATGTGGAGATATTACTGTTTGTGCATTTACAATATTCATTGATTTTGCCATTGAAAAACGTCCAGAAATGTTTGAAGCTACTGACTGAATGAAAGGAGCTGGCATCTCACTCTCTTTGAATCTTCTTTATCATGCTAGGATTAGCAGGAAAAAGCAAAAAATTTCAGAATTGCACCTTGCAATGTGGAGATATTACTGTTTGTGCATTTACAATATTCATTGATTTTTGCCATTGAAAAACATGTTTTTCATATACCAGAAATGTTTGAAGCTACTGACGGAATGAAAGGAGCTGGCATCTCACTCTCTTTGAATCTTCTTTATCATGCTAGGATTAGCAGGAAAAAGCAAAAAATTTCAGAATTGCACCTTGCAATGTGGAGATATTACTGTTTGTGCATTTACAATATTCATTGATTTTTGCCATTGAAAAACATGTTTTTCATATACCAGAAATGTTTGAAGCTACTGACTGAATGAAAGGAGCTGGCATCTCACTGTCTTTGAATCTTCTTTATCATGCTAGGATTAACAGGAAAAAGCAAAAAATTTCAGAATTGCACCTTGCAATGTGGAGATATTACTGTTTGTGCATTTACAATATTCATTGATTTTGCCATTGAAAAACGTCCAGAAATGTTTGAAGCTACTGACTGAATGAAAGGAGCTGGCATCTCACTCTCTTTGAATCTTCTTTATCATGCTAGGATAAGCAGGAAAAAGCAAAAAATTTCAGAATTGCACCTTGCAATGTGGAGATATTACTGTTTGTGCATTTACAATATTCATTGATTTTTGCCATTGAAAAACATGTTTTTCATATACCAGAAATGTTTGAAGCTACTGACGGAATGAAAGGAGCTGGCATCTCACTCTCTTTGAATCTTCTTTATCATGCTAGGATTAGCAGGAAAAAGCAAAAAATTTCAGAATTGCACCTTGCAATGTGGAGATATTACTGTTTGTGCATTTACAATATTCATTGATTTTTGCCATTGAAAAACATGTTTTTCATATACCAGAAATGTTTGAAGCTACTGACTGAATGAAAGGAGCTGGCATCTCACTGTCTTTGAATCTTCTTTATCATGCTAGGATTAACAGGAAAAAGCAAAAAATTTCAGAATTGCACCTTGCAATGTGGAGATATTACTGTTTGTGCATTTACAATATTCATTGATTTTGCCATTGAAAAACGTCCAGAAATGTTTGAAGCTACTGACTGAATGAAAGGAGCTGGCATCTCACTCTCTTTGAATCTTCTTTATCATGCTAGGATTAGCAGGAAAAAGCAAAAAAATTTCAGAATTGCACCTTGCAATGTGGAGATATTACTGTTTGTGCATTTACAATATTCATTGATTTTTGCCATTGAAAAACATGTTTTTCATATACCAGAAATGTTTGAAGCTACTGACTGAATGAAAGGAGCTGGCATCTCACTCTCTTTGAATCTTCTTTATCATGCTAGGATAAGCAGGAAAAAGCAAAAAATTTCAGAATTGCACCTTGCAATGTGGAGATATTACTGTTTGTGCATTTACAATATTCATTGATTTTTGCCATTGAAAAACATGTTTTTCATATACCAGAAATGTTTGAAGCTACTGACTTGAATGAAAGGAGCTGGCATCTCACTCTCTTTGAATCTTCTTTATCATGCTAGGATTAACAGGAAAAAGCAAAAAATTTCAGAATTGCACCTTGGAATGTGGAGATATTACTGTTTGTGCATTTACAATATTCATTGATTTTTGCCATTGAAAAACGTCCAGAAATGTTTGAAGCTACTGACTGAATGAAAGGAGCTGGTATCTCACTCTCTTTGAATCTTCTTTATCATGCTAGGATTAGCAGGAAAAAGCAAAAAATTTCAGAATTGCACCTTGCAATGTGGAGATATTACTGTTTATGCATTTACAATATTCATTGATTTTTGCCATTGAAAAACATGTTTTTCATATACAAGAAATGTTTGAAGCTACTGACTGAATGAAAGGAGCTGGCATCTCACTCTCTTTGAATCTTCTTTATCATGCTAGGATTAGCAGGAAAAAGCAAAAAATTTCAGAATTGCAACTTGCAATGTGGAGATATTACTGTTTGTGCATTTACAATATTCATTGATTTTTGCCATTGAAAAACGTCCAGAAATGTTTGAAGCTACTGACTGAATGAAATTAGCTGGCATCTCACTCTCTTTGAATCTTCTTTATCATGCTAGGATTAGCAGGAAAAAGCAAAAAATTTCAGAATTGCACCTTGCAATGTGGAGATATTACTGTTTGTGCATTTACAATATTCATTGATTTTTGCCATTGAAAAACATGTTTTTCATATACCAGAAATGTTTGAAGCTACTGACTGAATGAAAGGAGCTGGTATCTCACTCTCTTTGAATCTTCTTTATCATGCTAGGATTAACAGGAAAAAGCAAAAAATTTCAGAATTGCACCTTGCAATGTGGAGATATTACTGTTTGTGCATTTACAATATTCATTGATTTTTGCCATTGAAAAACGTCCAGAAATGTTTGAAGCTACTGACTGAATGAAAGGAGCTGGCATCTCACTCTCTTTGAATCTTCTTTATCATGCTAGGATTAACAGGAAAAAGCTAAAAATTTCAGAATTGCACCTTGCAATGTGGAGATATTACTGTTTGTGCATTTACAATATTCATTGATTTTTGCCATTGAAAAACATGTTTTTCATATACCAGAAATGTTTGAAGCTACTGACTGAATGAAAGGAGCTGGCATCTCACTCTCTTTGAATCTTCTTTATCATGCTAGGATTAGCAGGAAAAAGCAAAAAATTTCAGAATTGCACCTTGCAATGTGGAGATATTACTGTTTGTGCATTTACAATATTCATTGATTTTTGCCATTGAAAAACATGTTTTTCATATACCAGAAATGTTTGAAGCTACTGACTGAATGAAAGGAGCTGGCATCTCACTCTCTTTGAATCTTCTTTATCATGCTAGGATTAGCAGGAAAAAGCAAAAAATTTCAGAATTGCACCTTGCAATGTGGAGATATTACTGTTTGTGCATTTACAATATTCATTGATTTTTGCCATTGAAAAACATGTTTTTCATATACCAGAAATGTTTGAAGCTACTGACTGAATGAAAGGAGCTGGCATCTCACTCTCTTTGAATCTTCTTTATCATGCTAGGATTAGCAGGAAAAAGCAAAAAATTTCAGAATTGCACCTTGCAATGTGGAGATATTTCTGTTTGTGCATTTACAATATTCATTGATTTTTGCCATTGAAAAACATGTTTTTCATATACCAGAAATGTTTGAAGCTACTGACTGAATGAAAGGAGCTGGCATCTCACTCTCTTTGAATCTTCTTTATCATGCTAGGATTAACAGGAAAAAACAAAAAATTTCAGAATTGCACCTTGCAATGTGGAGATATTACTGTTTGTGCATTTACAATATTCATTGATTTTTGCCATTGAAAAACATGTTTTTCATATACCAGAAATGTTTGAAGCTACTGACTGAATGAAAGGAGCTGGCATCTCACTCTCTTTGAATCTTCTTTATCATGCTAGGATTAACAGGAAAAAGCAAAAAATTTCAGAATTGCACCTTGCAATGTGGAGATATTACTGTTTGTGCATTTACAATATTCATTGATTTTTGCCATTGAAAAACGTCCAGAAATGTTTGAAGCTACTGACTGAATGAAAGGAGCTGGCATCTCACTCTCTTTGAATCTTCTTTATCATGCTAGGATTAGCAGGAAAAAGCAAAAAATTTCAGAATTGCACCTTGCAATGTGGAGATATTACTGTTTGTGCATTTACAATATTCATTGATTTTTGCCATTGAAAAACGTCCAGAAATGTTTGAAGCTACTGACTGAATGAAAGGAACTGGCATCTCACTCTCTTTGAATCTTCTTTATCATGCTAGGATTAGCAGGAAAAAGCAAAAAATTTCAGAATTGCACCTTGCAATGTGGAGATATTACTGTTTGTGCATTTACAATATTCATTGATTTTTGCCATTGAAAAACATGTTTTTCATATACCAGAAATGTTTGAAGCTACTGACTGAATGAAAGGAGCTGGCATCTCACTCTCTTTGAATCTTCTTTATCATGCTAGGATTAGCAGGAAAAAGCAAAAAATTTCAGAATTGCACCTTGCAATGTGGAGATATTACTGTTTGTGCATTTACAATATTCATTGATTTTTGCCATTGAAAAACATGTTTTTCAAATACCAGAAATGTTTGAAGCTACTGACTGAATGAAAGGAGCTGGCATCTCACTCTCTTTAAATCTTCTTTATCATGCTAGGATTAACAGGAAAAGCAAAAAATTTCAGAATTGCACCTTGCAATGTGGAGATATTACTGTTTGTGCATTTACAATATTCATTGATTTTTGCCATTGAAAAACGTCCAGAAATGTTTGAAGCTACTGACTGAATGAAAGGAGCTGGCATCTCACTCTCTTTGAATCTTCTTTATCATGCTAGGATTAGCAGGAAAAAGCAAAAAATTTCAGAATTGCACCTTGCAATGCGGAGAAATTACTGTTTGTGCATTTACAATATTCATTGATTTTTGCCATTGAAAAACATCAATCATTTCTGGTATATGAATAACATGATATTTTTCAATGGCAAAAATCAATGAATTTTGTAAATGCACAAACAGTAATTTCTCCGCATTGCAAGGCGCAATTCTGAAATTTTTTGCTTTTTCCTGCTCCTCTTAGCATGATAAAGAAGATTCAAAGAGAGTGAGATGCCAGCTCCTTTCATTCAGTCAGTAGCTTCAATCATTTCTGGACATTTTTCAATGGCAAAAATCAATGAATATTGTAAATGCACAAACAGTAATTTCTCCGCATTGCAAGGTGCAATTCTGAAATTTTTTGCTTTTTCCTGCTCCTCTTAGCATGATAAAGAAGATTCAAAGAGAGTGAGATGCCAGCTCCTTTCATTCAGTCAGTAGCTTCAATCATTTCTGGACGTTTTTCAATGGCAAAAATCAATGAATATTGTAAATGCACAAACAGTAATTTCTCCGCATTGCAAGGTGCAATTCTGAAATTTTTTGCTTTTTCCTGCTCCTCTTAGCATGATAAAGAAGATTCAAAGAGAGTGAGATGCCAGCTCCTTTCATTCAGTCAGTACCTTCAATCATTTCTGGACGTTTTTCAATGGCAAAAATCAATGAATATTGTAAATGCACAAACAGTAATTTCTCCGCATTGCAAGGTGCAATTCTGAAATTTTTTGCTTTTTCCTGCTCCTCTTAGCATGATAAAGAAGATTCAAAGAGAGTGAGATGCCAGCTCCTTTCATTCAGTCAGTAGCTTCAATCATTTCTGGACGCTTTTCAATGGCAAAATTCAATGAATATTGTAAATGCACAAACTGTAATTTCTCCGCATTGCAAGGTGCAATTCTGAAATTTTTTGCTTTTTCCTGCTCCTCTTAGCATGATAAAGAAGATTCAAAGAGAGTGAGATGCCAGCTCCTTTCATTCAGTCAGTAGCTTCAATCATTTCTGGTATATGAATAACATGATGTTTTTCAATAGCAAAAATCAATGAATATTGTAAATGCACAAACAGTAATTTCTCCGCATTGCAAGGTGCAATTCTGAAATTTTTTGCTTTTTCCTGCTCCTCTTAGCATGATAAAGAAGATTCAAAGAGAGTGAGATGCCAGCTCCTTTCATTCAGTCAGTAGCTTCAATCATTTCTGGACGTTTTTCAATGGCAAAAATCAATGAATATTGTAAATGCACAAACAGTAATTTCTCCGCATTGCAAGGTGCAATTCTGAAATTTTTTGCTTTTTCCTGCTCCTCTTAGCATGATAAAGAAGATTCAAAGAGAGTGAGATGCCAGCTCCTTTCATTCAGTCAGTAGCTTCAATCATTTCTGGACGTTTTTCAATGGCAAAAATCAATGAATATTGTAAATGCACAAACTATAATTTCTCCGCATTGCAAGGTGCAATTCTGAAATTTTTTGCTTTTTCCTGCTCCTCTTAGCATGATAAAGAAGATTCAAAGAGAGTGAGATGCCAGCTCCTTTCATTCAGTCAGTAGCTTCAATCATTTCTGGTATATGAATAACATGATGTTTTTCAATAGCAAAAATCAATGAATATTGTAAATGCACAAACAGTAATTTCTCCGCATTGCAAGGTGCAATTCTGAAATTTTTTGCTTTTTCCTGCTCCTCTTAGCATGATAAAGAAGATTCAAAGAGAGTGAGATGCCAGCTCCTTTCATTCAGTCAGTAGCTTCAATCATTTCTGGACGTTTTTCAATGGCAAAAATCAATGAATATTGTAAATGCACAAACAGTAATTTCTCCGCATTGCAAGGTGCAATTCTGAAATTTTTTGCTTTTTCCTGCTCCTCTTAGCATGATAAACAAGATTCAAAGAGAGTGAGATGCCAGCTCCTTTCATTCAGTCAGTAGCTTCAATCATTTCTGGACGTTTTTCAATGGCAAAAATCATTGAATATTGTAAATGCACAAACAGTAATTTCTCCGCATTGCAAGGTGCAATTCTGAAATTTTTTGCTTTTTCCTGCTCCTCTTAGCATGATAAAGAAGATTCAAAGAGAGTGAGATGCCAGCTCCTTTCATTCAGTCAGTAGCTTCAAACATTTCTGGTATATGAATAACATGATGTTTTTCAATGGCAAAAATCAATGAATATTGTAAATGCACAAACAGTAATTTCTCCGCATTGCAAGGTGCAATTCTGAAATTTTTTGCTTTTTCCTGCTCCTCTTAGCATGATAAAGAAGATTCAAAGAGAGTGAGATGCCAGCTCCTTTCGTTCAGTCAGTAGCTTCAATCATTTCTGGACGTTTTTCAATGGCAAAAATCATTGAATATTATAAATGCACAAACAGTAATTTCTCCGCATTGCAAGGTGCAATTCTGAAATTTTTTACTTTTTCCTGCTCCTCTTAGCATGATAAAGAAGATTCAAAGAGAGTGAGATGCCAGCTCCTTTCATTCAGTCAGTAGCTTCAATCATTTCTGGTATATGAATAACATGATGTTTTTCAATGGCAAAAATCAATGAATATTGTAAATGCACAAACAGTAATTTCTCCGCATTGCAAGGTGCAATTCTGAAATTTTTTGCTTTTTCCTGCTCCTCTTAGCATGATAAAGAAGATTCAAAGAGAGTGAGATGCCAGCTCCTTTCATTCAGTCAGTAGCTTCAATCATTTCTGGACGTTTTTCAATGGCAAAAATCAATGAATATTGTAAATGCACAAACAGTAATTTCTCCGCATTGCAAGGTGCAATTCTGAAATTTTTTGCTTTTTCCTGCTCCTCTTAGCATGATAAAGAAGATTCAAAGAGAGTGAGATGCCAGCTCCTTTCATTCAGTCAGTAGCTTCAATCATTTCTGGACGTTTTTCAATGGCAAAAATCATTGAATATTGTAAATGCACAAACAGTAATTTCTCCGCATTGCAAGGTGCAATTCTGAAATTTTTTACTTTTTCCTGCTCCTCTTAGCATGATAAAGAAGATTCAAAGAGAGTGAGATGCCAGCTCCTTTCATTCAGTCAGTAGCTTCAATCATTTCTGGTATATGAATAACATGATGTTTTTCAATCGCAAAAATCAATGAATATTGTAAATGCACAAACAGTAATTTCTCCGCATTGCAAGGTGCAATTCTGAAATGTTTTGCTTTTTCCTGCTCCTCTTAGCATGATAAAGAAGATTCAAAGAGAGTGAGATGCCAGCTCCTTTCATTCAGTCAGTAGCTTCAATCATTTCTGGACGTTTTTCAATGGCAAAAATCAATGAATATTGTAAATGCACAAACAGTAATTTCTCCGCATTGCAAGGTGCAATTCTGAAATTTTTTGCTTTTTCCTGCTCCTCTTAGCATGACAAAGAAGATTCAAAGAGAGTGAGATGCCAGATCCTTTCCTTCAGTCAGTAGCTTCAATCATTTCTGGTATATGAATAACATGATGTTTTTCAATCGCAAAAATCAATGAATTTTGTAAATGCACAAACAGTAATTTCTCCGCATTGCAAGGCGCAATTCTGAAATTTTTTGCTTTTTCCTGCTCCTCTTAGCATGATAAAGAAGATTCAAAGAGAGTGAGATGCCAGCTCCTTTCATTCAGTCAGTAGCTTCAATCATTTCTGGACATTTTTCAATGGCAAAAATCAATGAATATTGTAAATGCACAAACAGTAATTTCTCCGCATTGCAAGGTGCAATTCTGAAATTTTTTGCTTTTTCCTGCTCCTCTTAGCATGATAAAGAAGATTCAAAGAGAGTGAGATGCCAGCTCCTTTCATTCAGTCAGTAGCTTCAATCATTTCTGGACGTTTTTCAATGGCAAAAATCAATGAATATTGTAAATGCACAAACAGTAATTTCTCCGCATTGCAAGGTGCAATTCTGAAATTTTTTGCTTTTTCCTGCTCCTCTTAGCATGATAAAGAAGATTCAAAGAGAGTGAGATGCCAGCTACTTTCATTCAGTCAGTAGCTTCAATCATTTCTGGTATATGAATAACATGATGTTTTTCAATGGCAAAAATCAATGAATATTGTAAATGCACAAACAGTAATTTCTCCACATTGCAAGGTGCAATTCTGAAATTTTTTGCTTTTTCCTGCTCCTCTTAGCATGATAAAAAAGATTCAAAGAGAGTGAGATGCCAGCTCCTTTCATTCAGTCAGTAGCTTCAATCATTTCTGGACGTTTTTCAATGGCAAAAATCAATGAATATTGTAAATGCACAAACAGTAATTTCTCCGCATTGCAAGGTGCAATTCTGAAATTTTTTGCTTTTTCCTGCTCCTCTTAGCATGACAAAGAAGATTCAAAGAGAGTGAGATGCCAGATCCTTTCCTTCAGTCAGTAGCTTCAATCATTTCTGGTATATGAATAACATGATGTTTTTCAATGGCAAAAATCAATGAATTTTGTAAATGCACAAACAGTAATTTCTCCGCATTGCAAGGCGCAATTCTGAAATTTTTTGCTTTTTCCTGCTCCTCTTAGCATGATAAAGAAGATTCAAAGAGAGTGAGATGCCAGCTCCTTTCATTCAGTCAGTAGCTTCAATCATTTCTGGACATTTTTCAATGGCAAAAATCAATGAATATTGTAAATGCACAAACAGTAATTTCTCCGCATTGCAAGGTGCAATTCTGAAATTTTTTGCTTTTTCCTGCTCCTCTTAGCATGATAAAGAAGATTCAAAGAGAGTGAGATGCCAGCTCCTTTCATTCAGTCAGTAGCTTCAATCATTTCTGGACGTTTTTCAATGGCAAAAATCAATGAATATTGTAAATGCACAAACAGTAATTTCTCCGCATTGCAAGGTGCAATTCTGAAATTTTTTGCTTTTTCCTGCTACTCTTAGCATGATAAAGAAGATTCAAAGAGAGTGAGATGCCAGCTCCTTTCATTCAGTCAGTAGCTTCAATCATTTCTGGACGTTTTTCAATGGCAAAAATCATTGAATATTGTAAATGCACAAACAGTAATTTCTCCGCATTGCAAGGTGCAATTCTGAAATTTTTTACTTTTTCCTGCTCCTCTTAGCATGATAAAGAAGATTCAAAGAGAGTGAGATGCCAGCTCCTTTCATTCAGTCAGTAGCTTCAATCATTTCTGGTATATGAATAACATGATGTTTTTCAATCGCAAAAATCAATGAATATTGTAAATGCACAAACAGTAATTTCTCCGCATTGCAAGGTGCAATTCTGAAATGTTTTGCTTTTTCCTGCTCCTCTTAGCATGATAAAGAAGATTCAAAGAGAGTGAGATGCCAGCTCCTTTCATTCAGTCAGTAGCTTCAATCATTTCTGGACGTTTTTCAATGGCAAAAATCAATGAATATTGTAAATGCACAAACAGTAATTTCTCCGCATTGCAAGGTGCAATTCTGAAATTTTTTGCTTTTTCCTGCTCCTCTTAGCATGACAAAGAAGATTCAAAGAGAGTGAGATGCCAGATCCTTTCCTTCAGTCAGTAGCTTCAATCATTTCTGGTATATGAATAACATGATGTTTTTCAATGGCAAAAATCAATGAATTTTGTAAATGCACAAACAGTAATTTCTCCGCATTGCAAGGCGCAATTCTGAAATTTTTTGCTTTTTCCTGCTCCTCTTAGCATAATAAAGAAGATTCAAAGAGAGTGAGATGCCAGCTCCTTTCATTCAGTCAGTAGCTTCAATCATTTCTGGACATTTTTCAATGGCAAAAATCAATGAATATTGTAAATGCACAAACAGTAATTTCTCCGCATTGCAAGGTGCAATTCTGAAATTTTTTGCTTTTTCCTGCTCCTCTTAGCATGATAAAGAAGATTCAAAGAGAGTGAGATGCCAGCTCCTTTCATTCAGTCAGTAGCTTCAATCATTTCTGGACGTTTTTCAATGGCAAAAATCAATGAATATTGTAAATGCACAAACAGTAATTTCTCCGCATTGCAAGGTGCAATTCTGAAATTTTTTGCTTTTTCCTGCTCCTCTTAGCATGATAAAGAAGATTCAAAGAGAGTGAGATGCCAGCTCCTTTCATTCAGTCAGTAGCTTCAATCATTTCTGGACGTTTTTCAATGGCAAAAATCAATGAATATTGTAAATGCACAAACTGCAATTTCTCCGCATTGCAAGGTGCAATTCTGAAATTTTTTGCTTTTTCCTGCTCCTCTTAGCATGATAAAGAAGATTCAAAGAGAGTGAGATGCCAGCTCCTTTCATTCAGTCAGTAGCTTCAATCATTTCTGGTATATGAATAACATGATGTTTTTCAATGGCAAAAATCAATGAATATTGTAAATGCACAAACAGTAATTTCTCCGCATTGCAAGGTGCAATTCTGAAATTTTTTGCTTTTTCCTGCTCCTCTTAGCATGATAAAGAAGATTCAAAGAGAGTGAGATGCCAGCTCCTTTCATTCAGTCAGTAGCTTCAATCATTTCTGGACGTTTTTCAATGGCAAAAATCAATGAATATTGTAAATGCACAAACTGCAATTTCTCCGCATTGCAAGGTGCAATTCTGAAATTTTTTGCTTTTTCCTGCTCCTCTTAGCATGATAAAGAAGATTCAAAGAGAGTGAGATGCCAGCTCCTTTCATTCAGTCAGTAGCTTCAATCATTTCTGGTATATGAATAACATGATGTTTTTCAATAGCAAAAATCAATGAATATTGTAAATGCACAAACAGTAATTTCTCCGCATTGCAAGGTGCAATTCTGAAATTTTTTGCTTTTTCCTGCTCCTCTTAGCATGATAAAGAAGATTCAAAGAGAGTGAGATGCCAGCTCCTTTCATTCAGTCAGTAGCTTCAATCATTTCTGGACGTTTTTCAATGGCAAAAATCAATGAATATTGTAAATGCACAAAGAGTAATTTCTCCGCATTGCAAGGTGCAATTCTGAAATTTTTTGCTTTTTCCTGCTCCTCTTAGCATGATAAAGAAGATTCAAAGAGAGTGAGATGCCAGCTCCTTTCATTCAGTCAGTAGCTTCAATCATTTCTGGTATATGAATAACATGATGTTTTTCAATCGCAAAAATCAATGAATATTGTAAATGCACAAACAGTAATTTCTCCGCATTGCAAGGAGCAATTCTGAAATTTTTTGCTTTTTCCTGCTCCTCTTAGCATGATAAAGAAGATTCAAAGAGAGTGAGATGCCAGCTCCTTTCATTCAGTCAGTAGCTTCAATCATTTCTGGTATATGAATAACATGATGTTTTTCAATAGCAAAAATCAATGAATATTGTAAATGCACAAACAGTAATTTCTCCGCATTGCAAGGTGCAATTCTGAAATTTTTTGCTTTTTCCTGCTCCTCTTAGCATGATAAAGAAGATTCAAAGAGAGTGAGATGCCAGCTCCTTTCATTCAGTCAGTAGCTTCAATCATTTCTGGACGTTTTTCAATGGCAAAAATCAATGAATATTGTAAATGCACAAACAGTAATTTCTCCGCATTGCAAGGTGCAATTCTGAAATTTTTTGCTTTTTCCTGCTCCTCTTAGCATGATAAAGAAGATTCAAAGAGAGTGAGATGCCAGCTCCTTTCATTCAGTCAGTAGCTTCAATCATTTCTGGACGTTTTTCAATGGCAAAAATCAATGAATATTGTAAATGCACAAACAGTAATTTCTCCGCATTGCAAGGTGCAATTCTGAAATTTTTTGCTTTTTCCTGCTCCTCTTAGCATGATAAACAAGATTCAAAGAGAGTGAGATGCCAGCTCCTTTCATTCAGTCAGTAGCTTCAATCATTTCTGGACGTTTTTCAATGGCAAAAATCATTGAATATTGTAAATGCACAAACAGTAATTTCTCCGCATTGCAAGGTGCAATTCTGAAATTTTTTACTTTTTCCTGCTCCTCTTAGCATGATAAAGAAGATTCAAAGAGAATGAGATGCCAGCTCCTTTCATTCAGTCAGTAGCTTCAATCATTTCTGGTATATGAATAACATGATGTTTTTCAATCGCAAAAATCAATGAATATTGTAAATGCACAAACAGTAATTTCTCCGCATTGCAAGGAGCAATTCTGAAATTTTTTGCTTTTTCCTGCTCCTCTTAGCATGATAAAGAAGATTCAAAGAGAGTGAGATGCCAGCTCCTTTCATTCAGTCAGTAGCTTCAATCATTTCTGGACGTTTTTCAATGGCAAAAATCAATGAATATTGTAAATGCACAAACAGTAATTTCTCCGCATTGCAAGGTGCAATTCTGAAATTTTTTGCTTTTTCCTGCTCCTCTTAGCATGATAAAGAAGATTCAAAGAGAGTGAGATGCCAGCTCCTTTCCTTCAGTCAGTAGCTTCAATCATTTCTGGTATATGAATAACATGATGTTTTTCAATGGCAAAAATCAATGAATTTTGTAAATGCACAAACAGTAATTTCTCCGCATTGCAAGGCGCAATTCTGAAATTTTTTGCTTTTTCCTGCTCCTCTTAGCATGATAAAGAAGATTCAAAGAGAGTGAGATGCCAGCTCCTTTCATTCAGTCAGTAGCTTCAATCATTTCTGGACATTTTTCAATGGCAAAAATCAATGAATATTGTAAATGCACAAACAGTAATTTCTCCGCATTGCAAGGTGCAATTCTGAAATTTTTTGCTTTTTCCTGCTCCTCTTAGCATGATAAAGAAGATTCAAAGAGAGTGAGATGCCAGCTCCTTTCATTCAGTCAGTAGCTTCAATCATTTCTGGACGTTTTTCAATGGCAAAAATCAATGAATATTGTAAATGCACAAACAGTAATTTCTCCGCATTGCAAGGTGCAATTCTGAAATTTTTTGCTTTTTCCTGCTCCTCTTAGCATGATAAAGAAGATTCAAAGAGAGTGAGGTGCCAGCTCCTTTCATTCAGTCAGGAGCTTCAAACATTTCTGGTATATGAATAACATGTTTTTCAATGGCAAAAATCAATGAATATTGTAAATGCACAAACAGTAATTTCTCCGCATTGCAAGGTGCAATTCTGAAATTTTTTGCTTTTTCCTGCTCCTCTTAGCATGATAAAGAAGATTCAAAGAGAGTGAGATGCCAGCTCCTTTCATTCAGTCAGTAGCTTCAATCATTTCTGGACATTTTTCAATGGCAAAAATCAATGAATATTGTAAATGCACAAACAGTAATTTCTCCGCATTGCAAGGTGCAATTCTGAAATTTTTTGCTTTTTCCTGCTCCTCTTAGCATGATAAAGAAGATTCAAAGAGAGTGAGATGCCAGCTCCTTTCATTCAGTCAGTAGCTTCAATCATTTCTGGACGTTTTTCAATGGCAAAAATCAATGAATATTGTAAATGCACAAACAGTAATTTCTCCGCATTGCAAGGTGCAATTCTGAAATTTTTTGCTTTTTCCTGCTCCTCTTAGCATGATAAAGAAGATTCAAAGAGAGTGAGATGCCAGCTCCTTTCATTCAGTCAGTAGCTTCAATCATTTCTGGACGTTTTTCAATGGCAAAAATCAATGAATATTGTAAATGCACAAACTGCAATTTCTCCGCATTGCAAGGTGCAATTCTGAAATTTTTTGCTTTTTCCTGCTCCTCTTAGCATGATAAAGAAGATTCAAAGAGAGTGAGATGCCAGCTCCTTTCATTCAGTCAGTAGCTTCAATCATTTCTGGTATATGAATAACATGATGTTTTTCAATGGCAAAAATCAATGAATATTGTAAATGCACAAACAGTAATTTCTCCGCATTGCAAGGTGCAATTCTGAAATTTTTTGCTTTTTCCTGCTCCTCTTAGCATGATAAAGAAGATTCAAAGAGAGTGAGATGCCAGCTCCTTTCATTCAGTCAGTAGCTTCAATCATTTCTGGACGTTTTTCAATGGCAAAAATCAATGAATATTGTAAATGCACAAACTGCAATTTCTCCGCATTGCAAGGTGCAATTCTGAAATTTTTTGCTTTTTCCTGCTCCTCTTAGCATGATAAAGAAGATTCAAAGAGAGTGAGATGCCAGCTCCTTTCATTCAGTCAGTAGCTTCAATCATTTCTGGTATATGAATAACATGATGTTTTTCAATAGCAAAAATCAATGAATATTGTAAATGCACAAACAGTAATTTCTCCGCATTGCAAGGTGCAATTCTGAAATTTTTTGCTTTTTCCTGCTCCTCTTAGCATGATAAAGAAGATTCAAAGAGAGTGAGATGCCAGCTCCTTTCATTCAGTCAGTAGCTTCAATCATTTCTGGACGTTTTTCAATGGCAAAAATCAATGAATATTGTAAATGCACAAAGAGTAATTTCTCCGCATTTCAAGGTGCAATTCTGAAATTTTTTGCTTTTTCCTGCTCCTCTTAGCATGATAAAGAAGATTCAAAGAGAGTGAGATGCCAGCTCCTTTCATTCAGTCAGTAGCTTCAATCATTTCTGGTATATGAATAACATGATGTTTTTCAATCGCAAAAATCAATGAATATTGTAAATGCACAAACAGTAATTTCTCCGCATTGCAAGGAGCAATTCTGAAATTTTTTGCTTTTTCCTGCTCCTCTTAGCATGATAAAGAAGATTCAAAGAGAGTGAGATGCCAGCTCCTTTCATTCAGTCAGTAGCTTCAATCATTTCTGGTATATGAATAACATGATGTTTTTCAATAGCAAAAATCAATGAATATTGTAAATGCACAAACAGTAATTTCTCCGCATTGCAAGGTGCAATTCTGAAATTTTTTGCTTTTTCCTGCTCCTCTTAGCATGATAAAGAAGATTCAAAGAGAGTGAGATGCCAGCTCCTTTCATTCAGTCAGTAGCTTCAATCATTTCTGGACGTTTTTCAATGGCAAAAATCAATGAATATTGTAAATGCACAAACAGTAATTTCTCCGCATTGCAAGGTGCAATTCTGAAATTTTTTGCTTTTTCCTGCTCCTCTTAGCATGATAAAGAAGATTCAAAGAGAGTGAGATGCCAGCTCCTTTCATTCAGTCAGTAGCTTCAATCATTTCTGGACGTTTTTCAATGGCAAAAATCAATGAATATTGTAAATGCACAAACAGTAATTTCTCCGCATTGCAAGGTGCAATTCTGAAATTTTTTGCTTTTTCCTGCTCCTCTTAGCATGATAAACAAGATTCAAAGAGAGTGAGATGCCAGCTCCTTTCATTCAGTCAGTAGCTTCAATCATTTCTGGACGTTTTTCAATGGCAAAAATCATTGAATATTGTAAATGCACAAACAGTAATTTCTCCGCATTGCAAGGTGCAATTCTGAAATTTTTTACTTTTTCCTGCTCCTCTTAGCATGATAAAGAAGATTCAAAGAGAATGAGATGCCAGCTCCTTTCATTCAGTCAGTAGCTTCAATCATTTCTGGTATATGAATAACATGATGTTTTTCAATCGCAAAAATCAATGAATATTGTAAATGCACAAACAGTAATTTCTCCGCATTGCAAGGAGCAATTCTGAAATTTTTTGCTTTTTCCTGCTCCTCTTAGCATGATAAAGAAGATTCAAAGAGAGTGAGATGCCAGCTCCTTTCATTCAGTCAGTAGCTTCAATCATTTCTGGACGTTTTTCAATGGCAAAAATCAATGAATATTGTAAATGCACAAACAGTAATTTCTCCGCATTGCAAGGTGCAATTCTGAAATTTTTTGCTTTTTCCTGCTCCTCTTAGCATGATAAAGAAGATTCAAAGAGAGTGAGATGCCAGCTCCTTTCCTTCAGTCAGTAGCTTCAATCATTTCTGGTATATGAATAACATGATGTTTTTCAATGGCAAAAATCAATGAATTTTGTAAATGCACAAACAGTAATTTCTCCGCATTGCAAGGCGCAATTCTGAAATTTTTTGCTTTTTCCTGCTCCTCTTAGCATGATAAAGAAGATTCAAAGAGAGTGAGATGCCAGCTCCTTGCATTCAGTCAGTAGCTTCAATCATTTCTGGACATTTTTCAATGGCAAAAATCAATGAATATTGTAAATGCACAAACAGTAATTTCTCCGCATTGCAAGGTGCAATTCTGAAATTTTTTGCTTTTTCCTGCTCCTCTTAGCATGATAAAGAAGATTCAAAGAGAGTGAGATGCCAGCTCCTTTCATTCAGTCAGTAGCTTCAATCATTTCTGGACGTTTTTCAATGGCAAAAATCAATGAATATTGTAAATGCACAAACAGTAATTTCTCCGCATTGCAAGGTGCAATTCTGAAATTTTTTGCTTTTTCCTGCTCCTCTTAGCATGATAAAGAAGATTCAAAGAGAGTGAGGTGCCAGCTCCTTTCATTCAGTCAGGAGCTTCAAACATTTCTGGTATATGAATAACATGTTTTTCAATGGCAAAAATCAATGAATATTGTAAATGCACAAACAGTAATTTCTCCGCATTGCAAGGTGCAATTCTGAAATTTTTTGCTTTTTCCTGCTCCTCTTAGCATGATAAAGAAGATTCAAAGAGAGTGAGATGCCAGCTCCTTTCATTCAGTCAGTAGCTTCAATCATTTCTGGACGTTTTTCAATGGCAAAAATCAATGAATATTGTAAATGCACAAACAGTAATTTCTCCGCATTGCAAGGTGCAATTCTGAAATTTTTTGCTTTTTCCTGCTCCTCTTAGCATGATAAAGAAGATTCAAAGAGAGTGAGATGCCAGCTCCTTTCATTCAGTCAGTAGCTTCAATCATTTCTGGACATTTTTCAATGGCAAAAATCAATGAATATTGTAAATGCACAAACAGTAATTTCTCCGCATTGCAAGGTGCAATTCTGAAATTTTTTGCTTTTTCCTGCTCCTCTTAGCATGATAAAGAAGATTCAAAGAGAGTGAGATGCCAGCTCCTTTCATTCAGTCAGTAGCTTCAATCATTTCTGGACGTTTTTCAATGGCAAAAATCAATGAATATTGTAAATGCACAAACAGTAATTTCTCCGCATTGCAAGGTGCAATTCTGAAATTTTTTGCTTTTTCCTGCTCCTCTTAGCATGATAAAGAAGATTCAAAGAGAGTGAGATGCCAGCTCCTTTCATTCAGTCAGTAGCTTCAATCATTTCTGGACATTTTTCAATGGCAAAAATCAATGAATATTATAAATGCACAAACAGTAATTTCTCCGCATTGCAAGGTGCAATTCTGAAATTTTTTGCTTTTTCCTGCTCCTCTTAGCATGATAAAGAAGATTCAAAGAGAGTGAGATGCCAGCTCCTTTCATTCAGTCAGTAGCTTCAATCATTTCTGGACGTTTTTCAATGGCAAAAATCAATGAATATTGTAAATGCACAAACAGTAATTTCTCCGCATTGCAAGGTGCAATTCTGAAATTTTTTGCTTTTTCCTGCTCCTCTTAGCATGATAAAGAAGATTCAAAGAGAGTGAGATGCCAGCTCCTTTCATTCAGTCAGTAGCTTCAATCATTTCTGGACATTTTTCAATGGCAAAAATCAATGAATATTGTAAATGCACAAACAGTAATTTCTCCGCATTGCAAGGTGCAATTCTGAAATTTTTTGCTTTTTCCTGCTCCTCTTAGCATGATAAAGAAGATTCAAAGAGAGTGAGATGCCAGCTCCTTTCATTCAGTCAGTAGCTTCAATCATTTCTGGTATATGAATAACATGATGTTTTTCAATGGCAAAAATCAATGAATATTGTAAATGCACAAACAGTAATTTCTCCGCATTGCAAGGTGCAATTCTGAAATTTTTTGCTTTTTCCTGCTCCTCTTAGCATGATAAAAAAGATTCAAAGAGAGTGAGATGCCAGCTCCTTTCATTCAGTCAGTAGCTTCAATCATTTCTGGACGTTTTTCAATGGCAAAAATCAATGAATATTGTAAATGCACAAACAGTAATTTCTCCGCATTGCAAGGTGCAATTCTGAAATTTTTTGCTTTTTCCTGCTCCTCTTAGCATGACAAAGAAGATTCAAAGAGAGTGAGATGCCAGATCCTTTCCTTCAGTCAGTAGCTTCAATCATTTCTGGTATATGAATAACATGATGTTTTTCAATGGCAAAAATCAATGAATTTTGTAAATGCACAAACAGTAATTTCTCCGCATTGCAAGGCGCAATTCTGAAATTTTTTGCTTTTTCCTGCTCCTCTTAGCATGATAAAGAAGATTCAAAGAGAGTGAGATGCCAGCTCCTTTCATTCAGTCAGTAGCTTCAATCATTTCTGGACATTTTTCAATGGCAAAAATCAATGAATATTGTAAATGCACAAACAGTAATTTCTCCGCATTGCAAGGTGCAATTCTGAAATTTTTTGCTTTTTCCTGCTCCTCTTAGCATGATAAAGAAGATTCAAAGAGAGTGAGATGCCAGCTCCTTTCATTCAGTCAGTAGCTTCAATCATTTCTGGACGTTTTTCAATGGCAAAAATCAATGAATATTGTAAATGCACAAACAGTAATTTCTCCGCATTGCAAGGTGCAATTCTGAAATTTTTTGCTTTTTCCTGCTACTCTTAGCATGATAAAGAAGATTCAAAGAGAGTGAGATGCCAGCTCCTTTCATTCAGTCAGTAGCTTCAATCATTTCTGGACGTTTTTCAATGGCAAAAATCATTGAATATTGTAAATGCACAAACAGTAATTTCTCCGCATTGCAAGGTGCAATTCTGAAATTTTTTACTTTTTCCTGCTCCTCTTAGCATGATAAAGAAGATTCAAAGAGAGTGAGATGCCAGCTCCTTTCATTCAGTCAGTAGCTTCAATCATTTCTGGTATATGAATAACATGATGTTTTTCAATCGCAAAAATCAATGAATATTGTAAATGCACAAACAGTAATTTCTCCGCATTGCAAGGTGCAATTCTGAAATGTTTTGCTTTTTCCTGCTCCTCTTAGCATGATAAAGAAGATTCAAAGAGAGTGAGATGCCAGCTCCTTTCATTCAGTCAGTAGCTTCAATCATTTCTGGACGTTTTTCAATGGCAAAAATCAATGAATATTGTAAATGCACAAACAGTAATTTCTCCGCATTGCAAGGTGCAATTCTGAAATTTTTTGCTTTTTCCTGCTCCTCTTAGCATGACAAAGAAGATTCAAAGAGAGTGAGATGCCAGATCCTTTCCTTCAGTCAGTAGCTTCAATCATTTCTGGTATATGAATAACATGATGTTTTTCAATGGCAAAAATCAATGAATTTTGTAAATGCACAAACAGTAATTTCTCCGCATTGCAAGGCGCAATTCTGAAATTTTTTGCTTTTTCCTGCTCCTCTTAGCATGATAAAGAAGATTCAAAGAGAGTGAGATGCCAGCTCCTTTCATTCAGTCAGTAGCTTCAATCATTTCTGGACATTTTTCAATGGCAAAAATCAATGAATATTGTAAATGCACAAACAGTAATTTCTCCGCATTGCAAGGTGCAATTCTGAAATTTTTTGCTTTTTCCTGCTCCTCTTAGCATGATAAAGAAGATTCAAAGAGAGTGAGATGCCAGCTCCTTTCATTCAGTCAGTAGCTTCAATCATTTCTGGACGTTTTTCAATGGCAAAAATCAATGAATATTGTAAATGCACAAACAGTAATTTCTCCGCATTGCAAGGTGCAATTCTGAAATTTTTTGCTTTTTCCTGCTCCTCTTAGCATGATAAAGAAGATTCAAAGAGAGTGAGATGCCAGCTCCTTTCATTCAGTCAGTAGCTTCAATCATTTCTGGACGTTTTTCAATGGCAAAAATCAATGAATATTGTAAATGCACAAACTGCAATTTCTCCGCATTGCAAGGTGCAATTCTGAAATTTTTTGCTTTTTCCTGCTCCTCTTAGCATGATAAAGAAGATTCAAAGAGAGTGAGATGCCAGCTCCTTTCATTCAGTCAGTAGCTTCAATCATTTCTGGTATATGAATAACATGATGTTTTTCAATGGCAAAAATCAATGAATATTGTAAATGCACAAACAGTAATTTCTCCGCATTGCAAGGTGCAATTCTGAAATTTTTTGCTTTTTCCTGCTCCTCTTAGCATGATAAAGAAGATTCAAAGAGAGTGAGATGCCAGCTCCTTTCATTCAGTCAGTAGCTTCAATCATTTCTGGACGTTTTTCAATGGCAAAAATCAATGAATATTGTAAATGCACAAACTGCAATTTCTCCGCATTGCAAGGTGCAATTCTGAAATTTTTTGCTTTTTCCTGCTCCTCTTAGCATGATAAAGAAGATTCAAAGAGAGTGAGATGCCAGCTCCTTTCATTCAGTCAGTAGCTTCAATCATTTCTGGTATATGAATAACATGATGTTTTTCAATAGCAAAAATCAATGAATATTGTAAATGCACAAACAGTAATTTCTCCGCATTGCAAGGTGCAATTCTGAAATTTTTTGCTTTTTCCTGCTCCTCTTAGCATGATAAAGAAGATTCAAAGAGAGTGAGATGCCAGCTCCTTTCATTCAGTCAGTAGCTTCAATCATTTCTGGACGTTTTTCAATGGCAAAAATCATTGAATATTGTAAATGCACAAACAGTAATTTCTCCGCATTGCAAGGTGCAATTCTGAAATTTTTTACTTTTTCCTGCTCCTCTTAGCATGATAAAGAAGATTCAAAGAGAGTGAGATGCCAGCTCCTTTCATTCAGTCAGTAGCTTCAATCATTTCTGGTATATGAATAACATGATGTTTTTCAATCGCAAAAATCAATGAATATTGTAAATGCACAAACAGTAATTTCTCCGCATTGCAAGGTGCAATTCTGAAATGTTTTGCTTTTTCCTGCTCCTCTTAGCATGATAAAGAAGATTCAAAGAGAGTGAGATGCCAGCTCCTTTCATTCAGTCAGTAGCTTCAATCATTTCTGGACGTTTTTCAATGGCAAAAATCAATGAATATTGTAAATGCACAAACAGTAATTTCTCCGCATTGCAAGGTGCAATTCTGAAATTTTTTGCTTTTTCCTGCTCCTCTTAGCATGACAAAGAAGATTCAAAGAGAGTGAGATGCCAGATCCTTTCCTTCAGTCAGTAGCTTCAATCATTTCTGGTATATGAATAACATGATGTTTTTCAATGGCAAAAATCAATGAATTTTGTAAATGCACAAACAGTAATTTCTCCGCATTGCAAGGCGCAATTCTGAAATTTTTTGCTTTTTCCTGCTCCTCTTAGCATGATAAAGAAGATTCAAAGAGAGTGAGATGCCAGCTCCTTTCATTCAGTCAGTAGCTTCAATCATTTCTGGACATTTTTCAATGGCAAAAATCAATGAATATTGTAAATGCACAAACAGTAATTTCTCCGCATTGCAAGGTGCAATTCTGAAATTTTTTGCTTTTTCCTGCTCCTCTTAGCATGATAAAGAAGATTCAAAGAGAGTGAGATGCCAGCTCCTTTCATTCAGTCAGTAGCTTCAATCATTTCTGGACGTTTTTCAATGGCAAAAATCAATGAATATTGTAAATGCACAAACAGTAATTTCTCCGCATTGCAAGGTGCAATTCTGAAATTTTTTGCTTTTTCCTGCTACTCTTAGCATGATAAAGAAGATTCAAAGAGAGTGAGATGCCAGCTCCTTTCATTCAGTCAGTAGCTTCAATCATTTCTGGACGTTTTTCAATGGCAAAAATCATTGAATATTGTAAATGCACAAACAGTAATTTCTCCGCATTGCAAGGTGCAATTCTGAAATTTTTTACTTTTTCCTGCTCCTCTTAGCATGATAAAGAAGATTCAAAGAGAGTGAGATGCCAGCTCCTTTCATTCAGTCAGTAGCTTCAATCATTTCTGGTATATGAATAACATGATGTTTTTCAATCGCAAAAATCAATGAATATTGTAAATGCACAAACAGTAATTTCTCCGCATTGCAAGGTGCAATTCTGAAATGTTTTGCTTTTTCCTGCTCCTCTTAGCATGATAAAGAAGATTCAAAGAGAGTGAGATGCCAGCTCCTTTCATTCAGTCAGTAGCTTCAATCATTTCTGGACGTTTTTCAATGGCAAAAATCAATGAATATTGTAAATGCACAAACAGTAATTTCTCCGCATTGCAAGGTGCAATTCTGAAATTTTTTGCTTTTTCCTGCTCCTCTTAGCATGACAAAGAAGATTCAAAGAGAGTGAGATGCCAGATCCTTTCCTTCAGTCAGTAGCTTCAATCATTTCTGGTATATGAATAACATGATGTTTTTCAATGGCAAAAATCAATGAATTTTGTAAATGCACAAACAGTAATTTCTCCGCATTGCAAGGCGCAATTCTGAAATTTTTTGCTTTTTCCTGCTCCTCTTAGCATGATAAAGAAGATTCAAAGAGAGTGAGATGCCAGCTCCTTTCATTCAGTCAGTAGCTTCAATCATTTCTGGACATTTTTCAATGGCAAAAATCAATGAATATTGTAAATGCACAAACAGTAATTTCTCCGCATTGCAAGGTGCAATTCTGAAATTTTTTGCTTTTTCCTGCTCCTCTTAGCATGATAAAGAAGATTCAAAGAGAGTGAGATGCCAGCTCCTTTCATTCAGTCAGTAGCTTCAATCATTTCTGGACGTTTTTCAATGGCAAAAATCAATGAATATTGTAAATGCACAAACAGTAATTTCTCCGCATTGCAAGGTGCAATTCTGAAATTTTTTGCTTTTTCCTGCTCCTCTTAGCATGATAAAGAAGATTCAAAGAGAGTGAGATGCCAGCTCCTTTCATTCAGTCAGTAGCTTCAATCATTTCTGGACGTTTTTCAATGGCAAAAATCAATGAATATTGTAAATGCACAAACTGCAATTTCTCCGCATTGCAAGGTGCAATTCTGAAATTTTTTGCTTTTTCCTGCTCCTCTTAGCATGATAAAGAAGATTCAAAGAGAGTGAGATGCCAGCTCCTTTCATTCAGTCAGTAGCTTCAATCATTTCTGGTATATGAATAACATGATGTTTTTCAATGGCAAAAATCAATGAATATTGTAAATGCACAAACAGTAATTTCTCCGCATTGCAAGGTGCAATTCTGAAATTTTTTGCTTTTTCCTGCTCCTCTTAGCATGATAAAGAAGATTCAAAGAGAGTGAGATGCCAGCTCCTTTCATTCAGTCAGTAGCTTCAATCATTTCTGGACGTTTTTCAATGGCAAAAATCAATGAATATTGTAAATGCACAAACTGCAATTTCTCCGCATTGCAAGGTGCAATTCTGAAATTTTTTGCTTTTTCCTGCTCCTCTTAGCATGATAAAGAAGATTCAAAGAGAGTGAGATGCCAGCTCCTTTCATTCAGTCAGTAGCTTCAATCATTTCTGGTATATGAATAACATGATGTTTTTCAATGGCAAAAATCAATGAATATTGTAAATGCACAAACAGTAATTTCTCCGCATTGCAAGGTGCAATTCTGAAATTTTTTGCTTTTTCCTGCTCCTCTTAGCATGATAAAGAAGATTCAAAGAGAGTGAGATGCCAGCTCCTTTCATTCAGTCAGTAGCTTCAATCATTTCTGGACGTTTTTCAATGGCAAAAATCAATGAATATTGTAAATGCACAAACTGCAATTTCTCCGCATTGCAAGGTGCAATTCTGAAATTTTTTGCTTTTTCCTGCTCCTCTTAGCATGATAAAGAAGATTCAAAGAGAGTGAGATGCCAGCTCCTTTCATTCAGTCAGTAGCTTCAATCATTTCTGGACGTTTTTCAATGGCAAAAATCAATGAATATTGTAAATGCACAAACTGCAATTTCTCCGCATTGCAAGGTGCAATTCTGAAATTTTTTGCTTTTTCCTGCTCCTCTTAGCATGATAAAGAAGATTCAAAGAGAGTGAGATGCCAGCTCCTTTCATTCAGTCAGTAGCTTCAATCATTTCTGGTATATGAATAACATGATGTTTTTCAATGGCAAAAATCAATGAATATTGTAAATGCACAAACAGTAATTTCTCCGCATTGCAAGGTGCAATTCTGAAATTTTTTGCTTTTTCCTGCTCCTCTTAGCATGATAAAGAAGATTCAAAGAGAGTGAGATGCCAGCTCCTTTCATTCAGTCAGTAGCTTCAATCATTTCTGGACGTTTTTCAATGGCAAAAATCAATGAATATTGTAAATGCACAAACTGCAATTTCTCCGCATTGCAAGGTGCAATTCTGAAATTTTTTGCTTTTTCCTGCTCCTCTTAGCATGATAAAGAAGATTCAAAGAGAGTGAGATGCCAGCTCCTTTCATTCAGTCAGTAGCTTCAATCATTTCTGGTATATGAATAACATGATGTTTTTCAATAGCAAAAATCAATGAATATTGTAAATGCACAAACAGTAATTTCTCCGCATTGCAAGGTGCAATTCTGAAATTTTTTGCTTTTTCCTGCTCCTCTTAGCATGATAAAGAAGATTCAAAGAGAGTGAGATGCCAGCTCCTTTCATTCAGTCAGTAGCTTCAATCATTTCTGGACGTTTTTCAATGGCAAAAATCATTGAATATTGTAAATGCACAAACAGTAATTTCTCCGCATTGCAAGGTGCAATTCTGAAATTTTTTACTTTTTCCTGCTCCTCTTAGCATGATAAAGAAGATTCAAAGAGAGTGAGATGCCAGCTCCTTTCATTCAGTCAGTAGCTTCAATCATTTCTGGTATATGAATAACATGATGTTTTTCAATCGCAAAAATCAATGAATATTGTAAATGCACAAACAGTAATTTCTCCGCATTGCAAGGAGCAATTCTGAAATTTTTTGCTTTTTCCTGCTCCTCTTAGCATGATAAAGAAGATTCAAAGAGAGTGAGATGCCAGCTCCTTTCATTCAGTCAGTAGCTTCAATCATTTCTGGTATATGAATAACATGATGTTTTTCAATAGCAAAAATCAATGAATATTGTAAATGCACAAACAGTAATTTCTCCGCATTGCAAGGTGCAATTCTGAAATTTTTTGCTTTTTCCTGCTCCTCTTAGCATGATAAAGAAGATTCAAAGAGAGTGAGATGCCAGCTCCTTTCATTCAGTCAGTAGCTTCAATCATTTCTGGACGTTTTTCAATGGCAAAAATCAATGAATATTGTAAATGCACAAACAGTAATTTCTCCGCATTGCAAGGTGCAATTCTGAAATTTTTTGCTTTTTCCTGCTCCTCTTAGCATGATAAAGAAGATTCAAAGAGAGTGAGATGCAGCTCCTTTCATTCAGTCAGTAGCTTCAATCATTTCTGGACGTTTTTCAATGGCAAAAATCAATGAATATTGTAAATGCACAAACAGTAATTTTCTCCGCATTGCAAGGTGCAATTCTGAAATTTTTTGCTTTTTCCTGCTCTCTTAGCATGATAAACAAGATTCAAAGAGAGTGAGATGCCAGCTCCTTTCATTCAGTCAGTAGCTTCAATCATTTCTGGACGTTTTTCAATGGCAAAAATCATTGAATATTGTAAATGCACAAACAGTAATTTCTCCGCATTGCAAGGTGCAATTCTGAAATTTTTTACTTTTTCCTGCTCCTCTTAGCATGATAAAGAAGATTCAAAGAGAATGAGATGCCAGCTCCTTTCATTCAGTCAGTAGCTTCAATCATTTCTGGTATATGAATAACATGATGTTTTTCAATCGCAAAAATCAATGAATATTGTAAATGCACAAACAGTAATTTCTCCGCATTGCAAGGAGCAATTCTGAAATTTTTTGCTTTTTCCTGCTCCTCTTAGCATGATAAAGAAGATTCAAAGAGAGTGAGATGCCAGCTCCTTTCATTCAGTCAGTAGCTTCAATCATTTCTGGACGTTTTTCAATGGCAAAAATCAATGAATATTGTAAATGCACAAACAGTAATTTCTCCGCATTGCAAGGTGCAATTCTGAAATTTTTTGCTTTTTCCTGCTCCTCTTAGCATGATAAAGAAGATTCAAAGAGAGTGAGATGCCAGCTCCTTTCCTTCAGTCAGTAGCTTCAATCATTTCTGGTATATGAATAACATGATGTTTTTCAATGGCAAAAATCAATGAATTTTGTAAATGCACAAACAGTAATTTCTCCGCATTGCAAGGCGCAATTCTGAAATTTTTTGCTTTTTCCTGCTCCTCTTAGCATGATAAAGAAGATTCAAAGAGAGTGAGATGCCAGCTCCTTTCATTCAGTCAGTAGCTTCAATCATTTCTGGACATTTTTCAATGGCAAAAATCAATGAATATTGTAAATGCACAAACAGTAATTTCTCCGCATTGCAAGGTGCAATTCCTGAAATTTTTTGCTTTTTCCTGCTCCTCTTAGCATGATAAAGAAGATTCAAAGAGAGTGAGATGCCAGCTCCTTTCATTCAGTCAGTAGCTTCAATCATTTCTGGACGTTTTCAATGGCAAAAATCAATGAATATTGTAAATGCACAACAGTAATTTCTCCGCATTGCAAGGTGCAATTCTGAAATTTTTTGCTTTTCCTGCTCCTCTTAGCATGATAAAGAAGATTCAAAGAGAGTGAGTGCCAGCTCCTTCATTCAGTCAGGAGCTTCAAACATTTCTGGTATATGAATAACATGTTTTTCAATGGCAAAAATCAATGAATATTGTAAATGCACAAACAGTAATTTCTCCGCATTGCAAGGTGCAATTCTGAAATTTTTTGCTTTTTCCTGCTCCTCTTAGCATGATAAAGAAGATTCAAAGAGAGTGAGATGCCAGCTCCTTTCATTCAGTCAGTAGCTTCAATCATTTCTGGACGTTTTTCAATGGCAAAAATCAATGAATATTGTAAATGCACAAACTGTAATTTCTCCGCATTGCAAGGTGCAATTCTGAAATTTTTTGCTTTTTCCTGCTCCTCTTAGCATGATAAAGAAGATTCAAAGAGAGTGAGATGCCAGCTCCTTTCATTCAGTCAGTAGCTTCAATCATTTCTGGACGTTTTTCAATGGCAAAAATCAACGAATATTGTAAATGCACAAACAGTAATTTCTCCGCATTGCAAGGTGCAATTCTGAAATTTTTTGCTTTTTCCTGCTCCTCTTAGCATGATAAAGAAGATTCAAAGAGAGTGAGATGCCAGCTCCTTTCATTCAGTCAGTAGCTTCAATCATTTCTGGACGTTTTTCAATGGCAAAAATCAATGAATATTGTAAATGCACAAACTGTAATTTCTCCGCATTGCAAGGTGCAATTCTGAAATTTTTTGCTTTTTCCTGCTCCTCTTAGCATGATAAAGAAGATTCAAAGAGAGTGAGATGCCAGCTCCATTCATTGAGTCAGTAGCTTCAATCATTTCTGGACGTTTTTCAATGGCAAAAATCAATGAATATTGTAAATGCACAAACAGTAATTTCTCCGCATTGCAAGGTGCAATTCTGAAATTTTTTGCTTTTTCCTGCTCCTCTTAGAATGATAAAGAAGATTCAAAGAGAGTGAGATGCCAGCTCCTTTCATTCAGTCAGTACCTTCAATCATTTCTGGACGTTTTTCAATGGCAAAAATCAATGAATATTGTAAATGCACAAACAGTAATTTCTCCGCATTGCAAGGTGCAATTCTGAAATTTTTTGCTTTTTCCTGCTCCTCTTAGCATGATAAAGAAGATTCAAAGAGAGTGAGATGCCAGTTCCTTTCATTCAGTCAGTAGCTTCAAACATTTCTGGTATATGAATAACATGATGTTTTTCAATGGCAAAAATCAATGAATATTGTAAATGCACAAACAGTAATTTCTCCGCATTGCAAGGTGCAAGTCTGAAATTTTTTGCTTTTTCCTGCTCCTCTTAGCATGATAAAGAAGATTCAAAGAGAGTGAGATGCCAGCTCCTTTCATTCAGTCAGTAGCTTCAAACATTTCTGGTATATGAATAACATGATGTTTTTCAATGGCAAAAATCAATGAATATTGTAAATGCACAAACAGTAATTTCTCCGCATTGCAAGGTGCAAGTCTGAAATTTTTTGCTTTTTCCTGCTCCTCTTAGCATGATAAAGAAGATTCAAAGAGAGTGAGATGCCAGCTACTTTCATTCAGTCAGTAGCTTCAATCATTTCTGGACGTTTTTCAATGGTAAAAATCAATGAATATTGTAAATGCACAAACAGTAATTTCTCCACATTGCAAGGTGCAATTCTGAAATTTTTTGCTTTATCCTGCTCCTCTTAGCATGATAAAGAGAGATTCAAAGAGATTGAGATGCCAGCTCCTTTCATTCAGTCAGTAGCTTCAAACATTTCTGTCAGTCAGTAGCTTCAAACATTTCTGGTATATGAATAACATGATGTTTTTCAATGGCAAAAATCAATGAATATTGTAAATGCACAAACAGTAATTTTCTCCGCATTGCAAGGTGCAATTCTGAAATTTTTTGCTTTTTCCTGCTCCTCTTAGCATGATAAAGAAGATTCAAAGAGAGTGAGATGCCAGCTCCTTTCATTCAGTCAGTAGCTTCAATCATTTCTGGACATGATGTTTTTCAATGGCAAAAATCAATGAATATTGTAAATGCACAAACAGTAATTTCTCCGCATTGCAAGGTGCAATTCTGAAATTTTTTGCTTTTTCCTGCTCCTCTTAGCATGATAAAGAAGATTCAAAGAGAGTGAGATGCCAGCTCCTTTCATTCAGTCAGTAGCTTCAATCATTTCTGGACTGTTTTTCAATGGTAAAAATCAATGAATATTGTAAATGCACAAACAGTAATTTCTCCGCATTGCAAGGTGCAATTCTGAAATTTTTTGCTTTTTCCTGCTCCTCTTAGCATGATAAAGAAGATTCAAAGAGAGTGAGATGCCAGCTCCTTTCATTCAGTCAGTAGCTTCAATCATTTCTGGACTATGTTTTTCAATGGCAAAAATCAATGAATATTGTAAATGCACAAACAGTAATTTCTCCGCATTGCAAGGTGCAATTCTGAATTTTTTGCTTTTTCCTGCTCCTCTTAGCATGATAAAGAAGATTCAAAGAGAGTGAGATGCCAGCTCCTTTCATTCAGTCAGTAGCTTCAATCATTTCGGACGTTTTTCAATGGCAAAAATCAATGAATATTGTAAATGCACAAACAGTAATTTCTCCGCATTGCAAGGTGCAATTCTGAAATTTTTTGCTTTTTCCTGCTCCTCTTAGCATGATAAAGAAGATTCAAAGAGAGTGAGATGCCAGCTCCTTTCATTCAGTCAGTAGCTTCAAACATTTCTGGTAAGTTTTTCAATGGCAAAAATCAATGAATATTGTAAATGCACAAACAGTAATTTCTCCGCATTGCAAGGTGCAATTCTGAAAATTTTTTGCTTTTTTCCTGCTCCTCTTAGCATGATAAAGAAGATTCAAAGAGAGTGAGATGCCAGCTCCTTTCATTCAGTCAGTAGCTTCAATCATTTCTGGTATATGAATAACATGATGTTTTTCAATGGCAAAATCAATGAATATTGTAAATGCACAAACAGTAATTTCTCCGCATTGCAAGGTGCAATTCTGAAATTTTTTGCTTTTTCCTGCTCCTCTTAGCATGATAAAGAAGATTCAAAGAGAGTGAGATGCCAGCTCCTTTCATTCAGTCAGTAGCTTCAATCATTTCTGGACGTTTTTCAATGGCAAAAATCAATGAATATTGTAAATGCACAAACTGTAATTTCTCCGCATTGCAAGGTGCAATTCTGAAATTTTTTGCTTTTTCCTGCTCCTCTTAGCATGATAAAGAAGATTCAAAGAGAGTGAGATGCCAGCTCCTTTCATTCAGTCAGTAGCTTCAAACATTTCTGGTATATGAATAACATGATGTTTTTCAATGGCAAAAATCAATGAATATTGTAAATGCACAAACAGTAATTTCTCCGCATTGCAAGGTGCAATTCTGAAATTTTTTGCTTTTTCCTGCTCCTCTTAGCATGATAAAGAAGATTCAAAGAGAGTGAGATGCCAGCTCCTTTCATTCAGTCAGTAGCTTCAATCATTTCTGGAGTTTTTCAATGGCAAAAATCAATGATATTGTAAATGCACAAACAGTAATTTCTCCGCATTGCAAGGTGCAATTCTGAAATTTTTTGCTTTTTCCTGCTCCTCTTAGCATGATAAAGAAGATTCAAAGAGAGTGAGATGCCAGCTCCTTTCATTCAGTCAGTAGCTTCAATCATTTCTGGACGTTTTTCAATGGCAAAAATCAATGAATATTGTAAATGCACAAACAGTAATTTCTCCGCATTGCAAGGTGCAATTCTGAAATTTTTTGCTTTTTCCTGCTCCTCTTAGCATGATAAAGAAGATTCAAAGAGAGTGAGATGCCAGCTCCTTTCATTCAGTCAGTAGCTTCAAACATTTCTGGTATATGAAAACATGATGTTTTTCAATGGCAAAAATCAATGAATATTGTAAATGCACAAACAGTAATTTCTCCGCATTGCAAGGTGCAATTCTGAAATTTTTTGCTTTTTCCTGCTCCTCTTAGCATGATAAAGAAGATTCAAAGAGAGTGAGATGCCAGCTCCTTTCATTCAGTCAGTAGCTTCAATCATTTCTGGTATATGAATAACATGATGTTTTTCAATGGCAAAAATCAATGAATATTGTAAATGCACAAACAGTAATTTCTCCGCATTGCAAGGTGCAATTCTGAAATTTTTTGCTTTTTCCTGCTCCTCTTAGCATGATAAAGAAGATTCAAAGAGAGTGAGATGCCAGCTCCTTTCATTCAGTCAGTAGCTTCAATCATTTCTGGACGTTTTTCAATGGCAAAAATCAATGAATATTGTAAATGCACAAACAGTAATTTCTCCGCATTGCAAGGTGCAATTCTGAAATTTTTTGCTTTTTCCTGCTCCTCTTAGCATGATAAAGAAGATTCAAAGAGAGTGAGATGCCAGCTCCTTTCATTCAGTCAGTAGCTTCAATCATTTCTGGTATATGAATAACATGATGTTTTTCAATGGCAAAAATCAATGAATATTGTAAATGCACAAACAGTAATTTCTCCGCATTGCAAGGTGCAATTCTGAAATTTTTTGCTTTTTCCTGCTCCTCTTAGCATGATTAAAGAAGATTCAAAGAGAGTGAGATGCCAGCTCCTTTCATTCAGTCAGTAGCTTCAAACATTTCTGGTATATGAATAACATGATGTTTTTCAATGGCAAAAATCAATGAATATTGTAAATGCACAAACAGTAATTTCTCCGCATTGCAAGGTGCAAGTCTGAAATTTTTTGCTTTTTCCTGCTCCTCTTAGCATGATAAAGAAGATTCAAAGAGAGTGAGATGCCAGCTACTTTCATTCAGTCAGTAGCTTCAATCATTTCTGGACGTTTTTCAATGGTAAAAATCAATGAATATTGTAAATGCACAAACAGTAATTTCTCCACATTGCAAGGTGCAATTCTGAAATTTTTTGCTTTTTCCTGCTCCTCTTAGCATGATAAAGAAGATTCAAAGAGAGTGAGATGCCAGCTCCTTTCATTCAGTCAGTAGCTTCAAACATTTCTGGTATATGAATAACATGATGTTTTTCAATGGCAAAATCAATGAATATTGTAAATGCACAAACAGTAATTTCTCCGCATTGCAAGGTGCAATTCTGAAATTTTTTGCTTTTTCCTGCTCCTCTTAGCATGATAAAGAAGATTCAAAGAGAGTGAGATGCCAGCTCCTTTCATTCAGTCAGTAGCTTCAATCATTTCTGGACGTTTTTCAATGGCAAAAATCAATGAATATTGTAAATGCACAAACTGTAATTTCTCCGCATTGCAAGGTGCAATTCTGAAATTTTTTGCTTTTTCCTGCTCCTCTTAGCATGATAAAGAAGATTCAAAGAGAGTGAGATGCCAGCTCCTTTCATTCAGTCAGTAGCTTCAATCATTCTGGTATATGAATAACATGTGTTTTTCAATGGCAAAAATCAATGAATATTGTAAATGCACAAACAGTAAATTTCTCCGCATTGCAAGGTGCAATTCTGAAATTTTTTGCTTTTTCCTGCTCCTCTTAGCATGATAAAGAAGATTCAAAGAGAGTGAGATGCCAGCTCCTTTCATTCAGTCAGTAGCTTCAATCATTTCTGGACAGTTTTCAATGGCAAAAATCAATGAATATTGTAAATGCACAAACAGTAATTTCTCCGCATTGCAAGGTGCAAGTCTGAAATTTTTTGCTTTTTTCCCGCTCCTCTTAGCATGATAAAGAAGATTCAAAGAGAGTGAGGTGCCAGCTCCTTTCATTCAGTCAGTAGCTTCAAACATTTCTGGTATATGAATTACATGTTTTTCAATGGCAAAAATCAATGAATATTGTAAATGCACAAACAGTAATTTCTCCGCATTGCAAGGTGCAATTCTGAAATTTTTGCTTTTTCCTGCTCCTCTTAGCATGATAAAGAAGATTCAAAGAGAGTGAGATGCCAGCTCCTTTCATTCAGTCAGTAGCTTCAATCATTTCTGGACGTTTTTCAATGGCAAAAATCAATGAATATTGTAAATGCACAAACAGTAATTTCTCCGCATTGCAAGGTGCAATTCTGAAATTTTTGCTTTTTCCTGCTCCTCTTAGCATGATAAAGAAGATTCAAAGAGAGTGAGATGCCAGCTCCTTTCATTCAGTCAGTAGCTTCAATCATTTCTGGACATGTTTTTCAATGGCAAAAATCAATGAATATTGTAAATGCACAAACAGTAATTTCTCCGCATTGCAAGGTGCAAGTCTGAAATTTTTTGCTTTTTCCTGCTCCTCTTAGCATGATAAAAAAGATTCAAAGAGAGTGAGATGGCAGCTACTTTCATTCAGTCAGTACTTCAATCATTT
>NW_027367918.1:0-53827 GCF_046119375.1 Phyllobates terribilis | reverse complement strand
CCTGCTCCTCTTAGCATGATAAAGAAGATTCAAAGAGAATGAGATGCCAGCTCCTTTCATTCAGTCAGTAGCTTCAATCATTTCTGGTATATGAATAACATGATGTTTTTCAATGGCAAAAATCAATGAATATTGTAAATGCACAAACAGTAATTTCTCCGCATTGCAAGGTGCAATTCTGAAATTTTTTGCTTTTTCCTGCTCCTCTTAGCATGATAAAGAAGATTCAAAGAGAGTGAGATGCCAGCTCCTTTCATTCAGTCAGTAGCTTCAATCATTTCTGGACGTTTTTCAATGGCAAAAATCAATGAATATTGTAAATGCACAAACAGTAATTTCTCCACATTGCAAGGTGCAATTCTGAAATTTTTTGCTTTTTCCTGCTCCTCTTAGCATGATAAACAAGATTCAAAGAGAGTGAGATGCCAGCTCCTTTCATTCAGTCAGTAGCTTCAATCATTTCTGGACGTTTTTCAATGGCAAAAATCAATGAATATTGTAAATGCACAAACAGTAATTTCTCCGCATTGCAAGGTGCAATTCTGAAATTTTTTGCTTTTTCCTGCTCCTCTTAGCATGATAAAAAAGATTCAAAGAGAGTGAGATGCCAGCTCCTTTCATTCAGTCAGTAGCTTCAAACATTTCTGGTATATGAATAACATGATGTTTTTCAATGGCAAAAATCAATGAATATTGTAGATGCACAAACAGTAATTTCTCCGCATTGCAAGGTGCAATTCTGAAATTTTTTGCTTTTTCCTGCTCCTCAGCATGATAAACAAGATTCCAAGAGAGTGAGATGCCAGCTCCTTTCATTCAGTCAGTAGCTTCAATCATTTCTGGACGTTTTTCAATGGCAAAAATCAATGAATATTGTAAATGCACAAACAGTAATTTCTCCGCATTGCAAGGTGCAATTCTGAAATTTTTTGCTTTTTCCTGCTCCTCTTAGCATGATAAAGAAGATTCAAAGAGAGTGAGATGCCAGCTCCTTTCATTCAGTCAGTAGCTTCAATCATTTCTGGACATTTTTCAATGGCAAAAATCAATGAATATTGTAAATGCACAAACAGTAATTTCTCCGCATTGCAAGGTGCAATTCTGAAATTTTTTGCTTTTTCCTGCTCCTCTTAGCATGATAAAGAAGATTCAAAGAGAGTGAGATGCCAGCTCCTTTCATTCAGTCAGTAGCTTCAATCATTTCTGGACGTTTTTCAATGGCAAAAATCAATGAATATTGTAAATGCACAAACAGTAATTTCTCCGCATTGCAAGGTGCAATTCTGAAATTTTTTGCTTTTTCCTGCTCCTCTTAGCATGATAAAGAAGATTCAAAGAGAATGAGATGCCAGCTCCTTTCATTCAGTCAGTAGCTTCAATCATTTCTGGTATATGAATAACATGATGTTTTTCAATGGCAAAAATCAATGAATATTGTAAATGCACAAACAGTAATTTCTCCGCATTGCAAGGTGCAATTCTGAAATTTTTTGCTTTTTCCTGCTCCTCTTAGCATGATAAAGAAGATTCAAAGAGAGTGAGATGCCAGCTCCTTTCATTCAGTCAGTAGCTTCAATCATTTCTGGACGTTTTTCAATGGCAAAAATCAATGAATATTGTAAATGCACAAACAGTAATTTCTCCACATTGCAAGGTGCAATTCTGAAATTTTTTGCTTTTTCCTGCTCCTCTTAGCATGATAAACAAGATTCAAAGAGAGTGAGATGCCAGCTCCTTTCATTCAGTCAGTAGCTTCAATCATTTCTGGACGTTTTTCAATGGCAAAAATCAATGAATATTGTAAATGCACAAACAGTAATTTCTCCGCATTGCAAGGTGCAATTCTGAAATTTTTTGCTTTTTCCTGCTCCTCTTAGCATGATAAAAAAGATTCAAAGAGAGTGAGATGCCAGCTCCTTTCATTCAGTCAGTAGCTTCAAACATTTCTGGTATATGAATAACATGATGTTTTTCAATGGCAAAAATCAATGAATATTGTAGATGCACAAACAGTAATTTCTCCGCATTGCAAGGTGCAATTCTGAAATTTTTTGCTTTTTCCTGCTCCTCTTAGCATGATAAAGAAGATTCAAAGAGAGTGAGATGCCAGCTCCTTTCATTCAGTCAGTAGCTTCAATCATTTCTGGACGTTTTTCAATGGCAAAAATCATTGAATATTGTAAATGCACAAACAGTAATTTCTCCGCATTGCAAGGTGCAATTCTGAAATTTTTTGCTTTTTCCTGCTCATCTTAGCATGATAAAGAAGATTCAAAGAGAGTGAGATGCCAGCTCCTTTCATTCAGTCAGTAGCTTCAATCATTTCTGGTATATGAATAACATGATGTTTTTCAATGGCAAAAATCAATGAATATTGTAAATGCACAAACAGTAATTTCTCCGCATTGCAAGGTGCAATTCTGAAATTTTTTGCTTTTTCCTGCTCCTCTTAGCATGATAAAGAAGATTCAAAGAGAATGAGATGCCAGCTCCTTTCATTCAGTCAGTAGCTTCAATCATTTCTGGACGTTTTTCAATGGCAAAAATCAATGAATATTGTAAATGCACAAACAGTAATTTCTCCGCATTGCAAGGTGCAATTCTGAAATTTTTTGCTTTTTCCTGCTCCTCTTAGCATGATAAACAAGATTCAAAGAGAGTGAGATGCCAGCTCCTTTCATTCAGTCAGTAGCTTCAATCATTTCTGGACGTTTTTCAATGGCAAAAATCAATGAATATTGTAAATGCACAAACAGTAATTTCTCCGCATTGCAAGGTGCAATTCTGAAATTTTTTGCTTTTTCCTGCTCCTCTTAGCATGATAAAGAAGATTCAAAGAGAGTGAGATGCCAGCTCCTTTCATTCAGTCAGTAGCTTCAATCATTTCTGGACGTTTTTCAATGGCAAAAATCAATGAATATTGTAAATGCACAAACAGTAATTTCTCCGCATTGCAAGGTGCAATTCTGAAATTTTTTGCTTTTTCCTGCTCCTCAGCATGATAAACAAGATTCAAAGAGAGTGAGATGCCAGCTCCTTTCATTCAGTCAGTAGCTTCAATCATTTCTGGACGTTTTTCAATGGCAAAAATCAATGAATATTGTAAATGCACAAACAGTAATTTCTCCGCATTGCAAGGTGCAATTCTGAAATTTTTTGCTTTTTCCTGCTCCTCTTAGCATGATAAAGAAGATTCAAAGAGAGTGAGATGCCAGCTCCTTTCATTCAGTCAGTAGCTTCAATCATTTCTGGACGTTTTTCAATGGCAAAAATCAATGAATATTGTAAATGCACAAACAGTAATTTCTCCGCATTGCAAGGTGCAATTCTGAAATTTTTTGCTTTTTCCTGCTCCTCTTAGCATGATAAAGAAGATTCAAAGAGAGTGAGATGCCAGCTCCTTTCATTCAGTCAGTAGCTTCAATCATTTCTGGACGTTTTTCAATGGCAAAAATCAATGAATATTGTAAATGCACAAACAGTAATTTCTCCGCATTGCAAGGTGCAATTCTGAAATTTTTTGCTTTTTCCTGCTCCTCTTAGCATGATAAAGAAGATTCAAAGAGAATGAGATGCCAGCTCCTTTCATTCAGTCAGTAGCTTCAATCATTTCTGGTATATGAATAACATGATGTTTTTCAATGGCAAAAATCAATGAATATTGTAAATGCACAAACAGTAATTTCTCCGCATTGCAAGGTGCAATTCTGAAATTTTTTGCTTTTTCCTGCTCCTCTTAGCATGATAAAGAAGATTCAAAGAGAGTGAGATGCCAGCTCCTTTCATTCAGTCAGTAGCTTCAATCATTTCTGGACGTTTTTCAATGGCAAAAATCAATGAATATTGTAAATGCACAAACAGTAATTTCTCCACATTGCAAGGTGCAATTCTGAAATTTTTTGCTTTTTCCTGCTCCTCTTAGCATGATAAACAAGATTCAAAGAGAGTGAGATGCCAGCTCCTTTCATTCAGTCAGTAGCTTCAATCATTTCTGGACGTTTTTCAATGGCAAAAATCAATGAATATTGTAAATGCACAAACAGTAATTTCTCCGCATTGCAAGGTGCAATTCTGAAATTTTTTGCTTTTTCCTGCTCCTCTTAGCATGATAAAAAAGATTCAAAGAGAGTGAGATGCCAGCTCCTTTCATTCAGTCAGTAGCTTCAAACATTTCTGGTATATGAATAACATGATGTTTTTCAATGGCAAAAATCAATGAATATTGTAGATGCACAAACAGTAATTTCTCCGCATTGCAAGGTGCAATTCTGAAATTTTTTGCTTTTTCCTGCTCCTCTTAGCATGATAAAGAAGATTCAAAGAGAGTGAGATGCCAGCTCCTTTCATTCAGTCAGTAGCTTCAATCATTTCTGGACGTTTTTCAATGGCAAAAATCATTGAATATTGTAAATGCACAAACAGTAATTTCTCCGCATTGCAAGGTGCAATTCTGAAATTTTTTGCTTTTTCCTGCTCATCTTAGCATGATAAAGAAGATTCAAAGAGAGTGAGATGCCAGCTCCTTTCATTCAGTCAGTAGCTTCAATCATTTCTGGTATATGAATAACATGATGTTTTTCAATGGCAAAAATCAATGAATATTGTAAATGCACAAACAGTAATTTCTCCGCATTGCAAGGTGCAATTCTGAAATTTTTTGCTTTTTCCTGCTCCTCTTAGCATGATAAAGAAGATTCAAAGAGAATGAGATGCCAGCTCCTTTCATTCAGTCAGTAGCTTCAATCATTTCTGGACGTTTTTCAATGGCAAAAATCAATGAATATTGTAAATGCACAAACAGTAATTTCTCCGCATTGCAAGGTGCAATTCTGAAATTTTTTGCTTTTTCCTGCTCCTCTTAGCATGATAAACAAGATTCAAAGAGAGTGAGATGCCAGCTCCTTTCATTCAGTCAGTAGCTTCAATCATTTCTGGACGTTTTTCAATGGCAAAAATCAATGAATATTGTAAATGCACAAACAGTAATTTCTCCGCATTGCAAGGTGCAATTCTGAAATTTTTTGCTTTTTCCTGCTCCTCTAAGCATGATAAAGAAGATTCAAAGAGAGTGAGATGCCAGCTCCTTTCCTTCAGTCAGTAGCTTCAAACATTTCTGGTATATGAATAACATGATGTTTTTCAATGGCAAAAATCAATGAATATTGTAAATGCACAAACAGTAATTTCTCCGCATTGCAAGGTGCAATTCTGAAATTTTTTGCTTTTTCCTGCTCCTCTTAGCATGATAAAGAAGATTCAAAGAGAGTGAGATGCCAGCTCCTTTCATTCAGTCAGTAGCTTCAATCATTTCTGGACGTTTTTCAATGGCAAAAATCAATGAATATTGTAAATGCACAAACAGTAATTTCTCCACATTGCAAGGTGCAATTCTGAAATTTTTTGCTTTTTCCTGCTCCTCTTAGCATGATAAAGAAGAATCAAAGAGAGTGAGATGCCAGCTCCTTTCATTCAGTCAGTAGCTTCAATCATTTCTGGACGTTTTTCAGTGGCAAAAATCAATGAATATTGTAAATGCACAGACAGTAATTTCTCCGCATTGCAAGGTGCAATTCTGAAATTTTTTGCTTTTTCCTGCTCCTCTTAGCATGATAAAGAAGATTCAAAGAGAGTGAGATGCCAGCTCCTTTCATTCAGTCAGTAGCTTCAAACATTTCTGGTATATGAATAACATGATGTTTTTCAATGGCAAAAATCAATGAATATTGTAAATGCACAAACAGTAATTTCTCCACATTGCAAGGTGCAATTCTGAAATTTTTTGCTTTTTCCTGCTCCTCTTAGCATGGTAAAGAAGATTCAAAGAGAGTGAGATGCCAGCTCCTTTCATTCAGTCAGTAGCTTCAATCATTTCTGGACGTTTTTCAATGGCAAAAATCATTGAATATTGTAAATGCACAAACAGTAATTTCTCCGCATTACAAGGTGCAATTCTGAAATTTTTGCTTTTTCCTGCTCCTCTTAGCATGATAAACAAGATTCAAAGAGAGTGAGATGCCAGCTCCTTTCATTCAGTCAGTAGCTTCAATCATTTCTGGACGTTTTTCAATGGCAAAAATCAATGAATATTGTAAATGCACAAACAGTAATTTCTCCGCATTGCAAGGTGCAATTCTGAAATTTTTTGCTTTTTCCTGCTCCTCTTAGCATGATAAAGAAGATTCAAAGAGAGTGAGATGCCAGCTCCTTTCATTCAGTCAGTAGCTTCAATCATTTCTGGACGTTTTTCAATGGCAAAAATCAATGAATATTGTAAATGCACAAACAGTAATTTCTCCGCATTGCAAGGTGCAATTCTGAAATTTTTTGCTTTTTCCTGCTCCTCTTAGCATGATAAACAAGATTCAAAGAGAGTGAGATGCCAGCTCCTTTCATTCAGTCAGTAGCTTCAATCATTTCTGGACGTTTTTCAATGGCAAAAATCAATGAATATTGTAAATGCACAAACAGTAATTTCTCCGCATTGCAAGGTGCAATTCTGAAATGTTTTGCTTTTTCCTGCTCCTCTTAGCATGATAAAGAAGATTCAAAGAGAGTGAGATGCCAGCTCCTTTCATTCAGTCAGTAGCTTCAATCATTTCTGGACGTTTTTCAATGGCAAAAATCAATGAATATTGTAAATGCACAAACAGTAATTTCTCCGCATTGCAAGGTGCAATTCTGAAATTTTTTGCTTTTTCCTGCTCCTCTTAGCATGATAAAGAAGATTCAAAGAGAGTGAGATGCCAGCTCCTTTCATTCAGTCAGTAGCTTCAATCATTTCTGGACGTTTTTCAATGGCAAAAATCAATGAATATTGTAAATGCACAAACAGTAATTTCTCCGCATTGCAAGGTGCAATTCTGAAATTTTTTGCTTTTTCCTGCTCCTCTTAGCATGATAAAGAAGATTCAAAGAGAATGAGATGCCAGCTCCTTTCATTCAGTCAGTAGCTTCAATCATTTCTGGACGTTTTTCAATGGCAAAAATCAATGAATATTGTAAATGCACAAACAGTAATTTCTCCGCATTGCAAGGTGCAATTCTGAAATTTTTTGCTTTTTCCTGCTCCTCTTAGCATGATAAAGAAGATTCAAAGAGAGTGAGATGCCAGCTCCTTTCATTCAGTCAGCAGCTTCAATCATTTCTGGACGTTTTTCAATGGCAAAAATCAATGAATATTGTAAATGCACAAACAGTAATTTCTCCACATTGCAAGGTGCAATTCTGAAATTTTTTGCTTTTTCCTGCTCCTCTTAGCATGATAAAGAAGAATCAAAGAGAGTGAGATGCCAGCTCCTTTCATTCAGTCAGTAGCTTCAATCATTTCTGGACGTTTTTCAGTGGCAAAAATCAATGAATATTGTAAATGCACAGACAGTAATTTCTCCGCATTGCAAGGTGCAATTCTGAAATTTTTTGCTTTTTCCTGCTCCTCTTAGCATGATAAACAAGATTCAAAGAGAGTGAGATGCCAGCTCCTTTCATTCAGTCAGTAGCTTCAATCATTTCTGGACGTTTTTCAATGGCAAAAATCATTGAATATTGTAAATGCACAAACAGTAATTTCTCCGCATTGCAAGGTGCAATTCTGAAATTTTTTGCTTTTTCCTGCTCCTCTTAGCATGATAAAGAAGATTCAAAGAGAATGAGATGCCAGCTCCTTTCATTCAGTCAGTAGCTTCAATCATTTCTGGTATATGAATAACATGATGTTTTTCAATGGCAAAAATCAATGAATATTGTAAATGCACAAACAGTAATTTCTCCGCATTGCAAGGTGCAATTCTGAAATTTTTTGCTTTTTCCTGCTCCTCTTAGCATGATAAAGAAGATTCAAAGAGAGTGAGATGCCAGCTCCTTTCATTCAGTCAGTAGCTTCAATCATTTCTGGACGTTTTTCAATGGCAAAAATCAATGAATATTGTAAATGCACAAACAGTAATTTCTCCGCATTGCAAGGTGCAATTCTGAAATTTTTTGCTTTTTCCTGCTCCTCTTAGCATGATAAACAAGATTCAAAGAGAGTGAGATGCCAGTTCCTTTCATTCAGTCAGTAGCTTCAATCATTTCTGGACGTTTTTCAATGGCAAAAATCAATGAATATTGTAAATGCACAAACAGTAATTTCTCCGCATTGCAAGGTGCAATTCTGAAATTTTTTGCTTTTTCCTGCTCCTCTTAGCATGATAAAAAAGATTCAAAGAGAGTGAGATGCCAGCTCCTTTCATTCAGTCAGTAGCTTCAAACATTTCTGGTATATGAATAACATGATGTTTTTCAATGGCAAAAATCAATGAATATTGTAGATGCACAAACAGTAATTTCTCCGCATTGCAAGGTGCAATTCTGAAATTTTTTGCTTTTTCCTGCTCCTCTTAGCATGATAAAGAAGATTCAAAGAGAATGAGATGCCAGCTCCTTTCATTCAGTCAGTAGCTTCAATCATTTCTGGACGTTTTTCAATGGCAAAAATCATTGAATATTGTAAATGCACAAACAGCAATTTCTCCGCATTGCAAGGTGCAATTCTGAATTTTTTTGCTTTTTCCTGCTCACCTTAGCATGATAAAGAAGATTCAAAGAGAGTGAGATGCCAGCTCCTTTCATTCAGTCAGTAGCTTCAATCATTTCTGGTATATGAATAACATGATGTTTTTCAATGGCAAAAATCAATGAATATTGTAAATGCACAAACAGTAATTTCTCCAAATTGCAAGGTGCAATTCTGAAATTTTTTGCTTTTTCCTGCTCCTCTTAGCATGATAAAGAAGATTCAAAGAGAATGAGATGCCAGCTCCTTTCATTCAGTCAGTAGCTTCAATCATTTCTGGACGTTTTTCAATGGCAAAAATCAATGAATATTGTAAATGCACAAACAGTAATTTCTCCGCATTGCAAGGTGCAATTCTGAAATTTTTTGCTTTTTCCTGCTCCTCTTAGCATGATAAACAAGATTCAAAGAGAGTGAGATGCCAGCTCCTTTCATTCAGTCAGTAGCTTCAATCATTTCTGGACGTTTGTCAATGGCAAAAATCAATGAATATTGTAAATGCACAAACAGTAATTTCTCCGCATTGCAAGGTGCAATTCTGAAATTTTTTGCTTTTTCCTGCTCCTCTAAGCATGATAAAGAAGATTCAAAGAGAGTGAGATGCCAGCTCCTTTCCTTCAGTCAGTAGCTTCAAACATTTCTGGTATATGAATAACATGATGTTTTTCAATGGCAAAAATCAATGAATATTGTAAATGCACAAACAGTAATTTCTCCGCATTGCAAGGTGCAATTCTGAAATTTTTTGCTTTTTCCTGCTCCTCTTAGCATGATAAAGAAGATTCAAAGAGAGTGAGATGCCAGCTCCTTTCATTCAGTCAGTAGCTTCAATCATTTCTGGACGTTTTTCAATGGCAAAAATCATTGAATATTGTAAATGCACAAACAGTAATTTCTCCGCATTGCAAGGTGCAATTCTGAAATTTTTTGCTTTTTCCTGCTCCTCTTAGCATGATAAAGAAGATTCAAAGAGAGTGAGATGCCAGCTCCTTTCATTCAGTCAGTAGCTTCAATCATTTCTGGTATATGAATAACATGATGTTTTTCAATGGCAAAAATCAATGAATATTGTAAATGCACAAACAGTAATTTCTCCGCATTGCAAGGTGCAATTCTGAAATTTTTTGCTTTTTCCTGCTCCTCTTAGCATGATAAAAAAGATTCAAAGAGAGTGAGATGCCAGCTCCTTTCATTCAGTCAGTAGCTTCAATCATTTCTGGACGTTTTTCAATGGCAAAAATCATTGAATATTGTAAATGCACAAACAGTAATTTCTCCGCATTGCAAGGTGCAATTCTGAAATTTTTTGCTTTTTCCTGCTCCTCTTAGCATGATAAAGAAGATTCAAAGAGAGTGAGATGCCAGCTCCTTTCATTCAGTCAGTAGCTTCAATCATTTCTGGTATATGAATAACATGATGTTTTTCAATGGCAAAAATCAATGAATATTGTAAATGCACAAACAGTAATTTCTCCGCATTGCAAGGTGCAATTCTGAAATTTTTTGCTTTTTCCTGCTCCTCTTAGCATGATAAAGAAGATTCAAAGAGAGTGAGATGCCAGCTCCTTTCATTCAGTCAGTAGCTTCAATCATTTCTGGACGTTTTTCAATGGCAAAAATCAATGAATATTGTAAATGCACAAACAGTAATTTCTCCGCATTGCAAGGTGCAATTCTGAAATTTTTTGCTTTTTCCTGCTCCTCTTAGCATGATAAACAAGATTCAAAGAGAGTGAGATGCCAGCTCCTTTCATTCAGTCAGTAGCTTCAATCATTTCTGGACGTTTTTCAATGGCAAAAATCAATGAATATTGTAAATGCACAAACAGTAATTTCTCCGCATTGCAAGGTGCAATTCTGAAATGTTTTGCTTTTTCCTGCTCCTCTTAGCATGATAAAGAAGATTCAAAGAGAGTGAGATGCCAGCTCCTTTCATTCAGTCAGTAGCTTCAATCATTTCTGGTATATGAATAACATGATGTTTTTCAATGGCAAAAATCAATGAATATTGTAAATGCACAAACAGTAATTTCTCCGCATTGCAAGGTGCAATTCTGAAATTTTTTGCTTTTTCCTGCTCCTCTTAGCATGATAAAGAAGATTCAAAGAGAATGAGATGCCAGCTCCTTTCATTCAGTCAGTAGCTTCAATCATTTCTGGACGTTTTTCAATGGCAAAAATCAATGAATATTGTAAATGCACAAACAGTAATTTCTCCGCATTGCAAGGTGCAATTCTGAAATTTTTTGCTTTTTCCTGCTCCTCTTAGCATGATAAACAAGATTCAAAGAGAGTGAGATGCCAGCTCCTTTCATTCAGTCAGTAGCTTCAATCATTTCTGGACGTTTTTCAATGGCAAAAATCAATGAATATTGTAAATGCACAAACAGTAATTTCTCCGCATTGCAAGGTGCAATTCTGAAATTTTTTGCTTTTTCCTGCTCCTCTAAGCATGATAAAGAAGATTCAAAGAGAGTGAGATGCCAGCTCCTTTCCTTCAGTCAGTAGCTTCAAACATTTCTGGTATATGAATAACATGATGTTTTTCAATGGCAAAAATCAATGAATATTGTAAATGCACAAACAGTAATTTCTCCGCATTGCAAGGTGCAATTCTGAAATTTTTTGCTTTTTCCTGCTCCTCTTAGCATGATAAAGAAGATTCAAAGAGAGTGAGATGCCAGCTCCTTTCATTCAGTCAGTAGCTTCAATCATTTCTGGACGTTTTTCAATGGCAAAAATCAATGAATATTGTAAATGCACAAACAGTAATTTCTCCACATTGCAAGGTGCAATTCTGAAATTTTTTGCTTTTTCCTGCTCCTCTTAGCATGATAAAGAAGAATCAAAGAGAGTGAGATGCCAGCTCCTTTCATTCAGTCAGTAGCTTCAATCATTTCTGGACGTTTTTCAGTGGCAAAAATCAATGAATATTGTAAATGCACAGACAGTAATTTCTCCGCATTGCAAGGTGCAATTCTGAAATTTTTTGCTTTTTCCTGCTCCTCTTAGCATGATAAAGAAGATTCAAAGAGAGTGAGATGCCAGCTCCTTTCATTCAGTCAGTAGCTTCAAACATTTCTGGTATATGAATAACATGATGTTTTTCAATGGCAAAAATCAATGAATATTGTAAATGCACAAACAGTAATTTCTCCACATTGCAAGGTGCAATTCTGAAATTTTTTGCTTTTTCCTGCTCCTCTTAGCATGGTAAAGAAGATTCAAAGAGAGTGAGATGCCAGCTCCTTTCATTCAGTCAGTAGCTTCAATCATTTCTGGACGTTTTTCAATGGCAAAAATCATTGAATATTGTAAATGCACAAACAGTAATTTCTCCGCATTACAAGGTGCAATTCTGAAATTTTTGCTTTTTCCTGCTCCTCTTAGCATGATAAACAAGATTCAAAGAGAGTGAGATGCCAGCTCCTTTCATTCAGTCAGTAGCTTCAATCATTTCTGGACGTTTTTCAATGGCAAAAATCAATGAATATTGTAAATGCACAAACAGTAATTTCTCCGCATTGCAAGGTGCAATTCTGAAATTTTTTGCTTTTTCCTGCTCCTCTTAGCATGATAAAGAAGATTCAAAGAGAGTGAGATGCCAGCTCCTTTCATTCAGTCAGTAGCTTCAATCATTTCTGGACGTTTTTCAATGGCAAAAATCAATGAATATTGTAAATGCACAAACAGTAATTTCTCCGCATTGCAAGGTGCAATTCTGAAATTTTTTGCTTTTTCCTGCTCCTCTTAGCATGATAAACAAGATTCAAAGAGAGTGAGATGCCAGCTCCTTTCATTCAGTCAGTAGCTTCAATCATTTCTGGACGTTTTTCAATGGCAAAAATCAATGAATATTGTAAATGCACAAACAGTAATTTCTCCGCATTGCAAGGTGCAATTCTGAAATGTTTTGCTTTTTCCTGCTCCTCTTAGCATGATAAAGAAGATTCAAAGAGAGTGAGATGCCAGCTCCTTTCATTCAGTCAGTAGCTTCAATCATTTCTGGACGTTTTTCAATGGCAAAAATCAATGAATATTGTAAATGCACAAACAGTAATTTCTCCGCATTGCAAGGTGCAATTCTGAAATTTTTTGCTTTTTCCTGCTCCTCTTAGCATGATAAAGAAGATTCAAAGAGAGTGAGATGCCAGCTCCTTTCATTCAGTCAGTAGCTTCAATCATTTCTGGACGTTTTTCAATGGCAAAAATCAATGAATATTGTAAATGCACAAACAGTAATTTCTCCGCATTGCAAGGTGCAATTCTGAAATTTTTTGCTTTTTCCTGCTCCTCTTAGCATGATAAAGAAGATTCAAAGAGAATGAGATGCCAGCTCCTTTCATTCAGTCAGTAGCTTCAATCATTTATGGACGTTTTTCAATGGCAAAAATCAATGAATATTGTAAATGCACAAACAGTAATTTCTCCGCATTGCAAGGTGCAATTCTGAAATTTTTTGCTTTTTCCTGCTCCTCTTAGCATGATAAAGAAGATTCAAAGAGAGTGAGATGCCAGCTCCTTTCATTCAGTCAGCAGCTTCAATCATTTCTGGACGTTTTTCAATGGCAAAAATCAATGAATATTGTAAATGCACAAACAGTAATTTCTCCACATTGCAAGGTGCAATTCTGAAATTTTTTGCTTTTTCCTGCTCCTCTTAGCATGATAAAGAAGAATCAAAGAGAGTGAGATGCCAGCTCCTTTCATTCAGTCAGTAGCTTCAATCATTTCTGGACGTTTTTCAGTGGCAAAAATCAATGAATATTGTAAATGCACAGACAGTAATTTCTCCGCATTGCAAGGTGCAATTCTGAAATTTTTTGCTTTTTCCTGCTCCTCTTAGCATGATAAACAAGATTCAAAGAGAGTGAGATGCCAGCTCCTTTCATTCAGTCAGTAGCTTCAATCATTTCTGGACGTTTTTCAATGGCAAAAATCATTGAATATTGTAAATGCACAAACAGTAATTTCTCCGCATTGCAAGGTGCAATTCTGAAATTTTTTGCTTTTTCCTGCTCCTCTTAGCATGATAAAGAAGATTCAAAGAGAATGAGATGCCAGCTCCTTTCATTCAGTCAGTAGCTTCAATCATTTCTGGTATATGAATAACATGATGTTTTTCAATGGCAAAAATCAATGAATATTGTAAATGCACAAACAGTAATTTCTCCGCATTGCAAGGTGCAATTCTGAAATTTTTTGCTTTTTCCTGCTCCTCTTAGCATGATAAAGAAGATTCAAAGAGAGTGAGATGCCAGCTCCTTTCATTCAGTCAGTAGCTTCAATCATTTCTGGACGTTTTTCAATGGCAAAAATCAATGAATATTGTAAATGCACAAACAGTAATTTCTCCGCATTGCAAGGTGCAATTCTGAAATTTTTTGCTTTTTCCTGCTCCTCTTAGCATGATAAACAAGATTCAAAGAGAGTGAGATGCCAGTTCCTTTCATTCAGTCAGTAGCTTCAATCATTTCTGGACGTTTTTCAATGGCAAAAATCAATGAATATTGTAAATGCACAAACAGTAATTTCTCCGCATTGCAAGGTGCAATTCTGAAATTTTTTGCTTTTTCCTGCTCCTCTTAGCATGATAAAAAAGATTCAAAGAGAGTGAGATGCCAGCTCCTTTCATTCAGTCAGTAGCTTCAAACATTTCTGGTATATGAATAACATGATGTTTTTCAATGGCAAAAATCAATGAATATTGTAGATGCACAAACAGTAATTTCTCCGCATTGCAAGGTGCAATTCTGAAATTTTTTGCTTTTTCCTGCTCCTCTTAGCATGATAAAGAAGATTCAAAGAGAATGAGATGCCAGCTCCTTTCATTCAGTCAGTAGCTTCAATCATTTCTGGACGTTTTTCAATGGCAAAAATCATTGAATATTGTAAATGCACAAACAGCAATTTCTCCGCATTGCAAGGTGCAATTCTGAATTTTTTTGCTTTTTCCTGCTCACCTTAGCATGATAAAGAAGATTCAAAGAGAGTGAGATGCCAGCTCCTTTCATTCAGTCAGTAACTTCAATCATTTCTGGTATATGAATAACATGATGTTTTTCAATGGCAAAAATCAATGAATATTGTAAATGCACAAACAGTAATTTCTCCAAATTGCAAGGTGCAATTCTGAAATTTTTTGCTTTTTCCTGCTCCTCTTAGCATGATAAAGAAGATTCAAAGAGAATGAGATGCCAGCTCCTTTCATTCAGTCAGTAGCTTCAATCATTTCTGGACGTTTTTCAATGGCAAAAATCAATGAATATTGTAAATGCACAAACAGTAATTTCTCCGCATTGCAAGGTGCAATTCTGAAATTTTTTGCTTTTTCCTGCTCCTCTTAGCATGATAAACAAGATTCAAAGAGAGTGAGATGCCAGCTCCTTTCATTCAGTCAGTAGCTTCAATCATTTCTGGACGTTTGTCAATGGCAAAAATCAATGAATATTGTAAATGCACAAACAGTAATTTCTCCGCATTGCAAGGTGCAATTCTGAAATTTTTTGCTTTTTCCTGCTCCTCTAAGCATGATAAAGAAGATTCAAAGAGAGTGAGATGCCAGCTCCTTTCCTTCAGTCAGTAGCTTCAAACATTTCTGGTATATGAATAACATGATGTTTTTCAATGGCAAAAATCAATGAATATTGTAAATGCACAAACAGTAATTTCTCCGCATTGCAAGGTGCAATTCTGAAATTTTTTGCTTTTTCCTGCTCCTCTTAGCATGATAAAGAAGATTCAAAGAGAGTGAGATGCCAGCTCCTTTCATTCAGTCAGTAGCTTCAATCATTTCTGGACGTTTTTCAATGGCAAAAATCATTGAATATTGTAAATGCACAAACAGTAATTTCTCCGCATTGCAAGGTGCAATTCTGAAATTTTTTGCTTTTTCCTGCTCCTCTTAGCATGATAAAGAAGATTCAAAGAGAGTGAGATGCCAGCTCCTTTCATTCAGTCAGTAGCTTCAATCATTTCTGGTATATGAATAACATGATGTTTTTCAATGGCAAAAATCAATGAATATTGTAAATGCACAAACAGTAATTTCTCCGCATTGCAAGGTGCAATTCTGAAATTTTTTGCTTTTTCCTGCTCCTCTTAGCATGATAAAAAAGATTCAAAGAGAGTGAGATGCCAGCTCCTTTCATTCAGTCAGTAGCTTCAATCATTTCTGGACGTTTTTCAATGGCAAAAATCATTGAATATTGTAAATGCACAAACAGTAATTTCTCCGCATTGCAAGGTGCAATTCTGAAATTTTTTGCTTTTTCCTGCTCCTCTTAGCATGATAAAGAAGATTCAAAGAGAGTGAGATGCCAGCTCCTTTCATTCAGTCAGTAGCTTCAATCATTTCTGGTATATGAATAACATGATGTTTTTCAATGGCAAAAATCAATGAATATTGTAAATGCACAAACAGTAATTTCTCCGCATTGCAAGGTGCAATTCTGAAATTTTTTGCTTTTTCCTGCTCCTCTTAGCATGATAAAGAAGATTCAAAGAGAGTGAGATGCCAGCTCCTTTCATTCAGTCAGTAGCTTCAATCATTTCTGGACGTTTTTCAATGGCAAAAATCAATGAATATTGTAAATGCACAAACAGTAATTTCTCCGCATTGCAAGGTGCAATTCTGAAATTTTTTGCTTTTTCCTGCTCCTCTTAGCATGATAAACAAGATTCAAAGAGAGTGAGATGCCAGCTCCTTTCATTCAGTCAGTAGCTTCAATCATTTCTGGACGTTTTTCAATGGCAAAAATCAATGAATATTGTAAATGCACAAACAGTAATTTCTCCGCATTGCAAGGTGCAATTCTGAAATTTTTTGCTTTTTCCTGCTCCTCTTAGCATGATAAACAAGATTCAAAGAGAGTGAGATGCCAGCTCCTTTCATTCAGTCAGTAGCTTCAATCATTTCTGGACGTTTTTCAATGGCAAAAATCAATGAATATTGTAAATGCACAAACAGTAATTTCTCCGCATTGCAAGGTGCAATTCTGAAATTTTTTGCTTTTTCCTGCTCCTCTTAGCATGATAAAGAAGATTCAAAGAGAGTGAGATGCCAGCTCCTTTCATTCAGTCAGTAGCTTCAATCATTTCTGGACGTTTTTCAATGGCAAAAATCAATGAATATTGTAAATGCACAAACAGTAATTTCTCCGCATTGCAAGGTGCAATTCTGAAATTTTTTGCTTTTTCCTGCTCCTCTTAGCATGATAAAGAAGATTCAAAGAGAGTGAGATGCCAGCTCCTTTCATTCAGTCAGTAGCTTCAATCATTTCTGGACGTTTTTCAATGGCAAAAATCAATGAATATTGTAAATGCACAAACAGTAATTTCTCCGCATTGCAAGGTGCAATTCTGAAATTTTTTGCTTTTTCCTGCTCCTCTTAGCATGATAAACAAGATTCAAAGAGAGTGAGATGCCAGCTCCTTTCATTCAGTCAGTAGCTTCAATCATTTCTGGACGTTTTTCAATGGCAAAAATCATTGAATATTGTAAATGCACAAACAGTAATTTCTCCGCATTGCAAGGTGCAATTCTGAAATTTTTTGCTTTTTCCTGCTCCTCTTAGCATGATAAAAAAGATTCAAAGAGAGTGAGATGCCAGCTCCTTTCATTCAGTCAGTAGCTTCAAACATTTCTGGTATATGAATAACATGATGTTTTTCAATGGCAAAAATCAATGAATATTGTAAATGCACAAACAGTAATTTCTCCGCATTGCAAGGTGCAATTCTGAAATTTTTTGCTTTTTCCTGCTCCTCTTAGCATGATAAACAAGATTCAAAGAGAGTGAGATGCCAGCTCCTTTCATTCAGTCAGTAGCTTCAATCATTTCTGGACGTTTTTCAATGGCAAAAATCAATGAATATTGTAAATGCACAAACAGTAATTTCTCCGCATTGCAAGGTGCAATTCTGAAATGTTTTGCTTTTTCCTGCTCCTCTTAGCATGATAAAGAAGATTCAAAGAGAGTGAGATGCCAGCTCCTTTCATTCAGTCAGTAGCTTCAATCATTTCTGGACGTTTTTCAATGGCAAAAATCAATGAATATTGTAAATGCACAAACAGTAATTTCTCCGCATTGCAAGGTGCAATTCTGAAATTTTTTGCTTTTTCCTGCTCCTCTTAGCATGATAAACAAGATTCAAAGAGAGTGAGATGCCAGCTCCTTTCATTCAGTCAGTAGCTTCAATCATTTCTGGACGTTTTTCAATGGCAAAAATCAATGAATATTGTAAATGCACAAACAGTAATTTCTCCGCATTGCAAGGTGCAATTCTGAAATGTTTTGCTTTTTCCTGCTCCTCTTAGCATGATAAAGAAGATTCAAAGAGAGTGAGATGCCAGCTCCTTTCATTCAGTCAGTAGCTTCAATCATTTCTGGACGTTTTTCAATGGCAAAAATCAATGAATATTGTAAATGCACAAACAGTAATTTCTCCGCATTGCAAGGTGCAATTCTGAAATTTTTTGCTTTTTCCTGCTCCTCTTAGCATGATAAAGAAGATTCAAAGAGAGTGAGATGCCAGCTCCTTTCATTCAGTCAGTAGCTTCAATCATTTCTGGACGTTTTTCAATGGCAAAAATCAATGAATATTGTAAATGCACAAACAGTAATTTCTCCGCATTGCAAGGTGCAATTCTGAAATTTTTTGCTTTTTCCTGCTCCTCTTAGCATGATAAAGAAGATTCAAAGAGAGTGAGATGCCAGCTCCTTTCATTCAGTCAGTAGCTTCAATCATTTCTGGACGTTTTTCAATGGCAAAAATCATTGAATATTGTAAATGCACAAACAGTAATTTCTCCGCATTGCAAGGTGCAATTCTGAAATTTTTTGCTTTTTCCTGCTCCTCTTAGCATGATAAAAAAGATTCAAAGAGAGTGAGATGCCAGCTCCTTTCATTCAGTCAGTAGCTTCAAACATTTCTGGTATATGAATAACATGTTTTTCAATGGCAAAAATCAATGAATATTGTAGATGCACAAACAGTAATTTCTCCGCATTGCAAGGTGCAATTCTGAAATTTTTTGCTTTTTCCTGCTCCTCTTAGCATAATAAAGAAGATTCAAAGAGAGTGAGATGCCAGCTCCTTTCATTCAGTCAGTAGCTTCAATCATTTCTGGACGTTTTTCAATGGCAAAAATCATTGAATATTGTAAATGCACAAACAGCAATTTCTCCGCATTGCAAGGTGCAATTCTGAATTTTTTTGCTTTTTCCTGCTCACCTTAGCATGATAAAGAAGATTCAAAGAGAGTGAGATGCCAGCTCCTTTCATTCAGTCAGTAGCTTCAATCATTTCTGGTATATGAATAACATGATGTTTTTCAATGGCAAAAATCAATGAATATTGTAAATGCACAAACAGTAATTTCTCCGCATTGCAAGGTGCAATTCTGAAATTTTTTGCTTTTTCCTGCTCCTCTTAGCATGATAAAGAAGATTCAAAGAGAATGAGATGCCAGCTCCTTTCATTCAGTCAGTAGCTTCAATCATTTCTGGACGTTTTTCAATGGCAAAAATCAATGAATATTGTAAATGCACAAACAGTAATTTCTCCGCATTGCAAGGTGCAATTCTGAAATTTTTTGCTTTTTCCTGCTCCTCTTAGCATGATAAAGAAGATTCAAAGAGAGTGAGATGCCAGCTCCTTTCATTCAGTCAGCAGCTTCAATCATTTCTGGACGTTTTTCAATGGCAAAAATCAATGAATATTGTAAATGCACAAACAGTAATTTCTCCACATTGCAAGGTGCAATTCTGAAATTTTTTGCTTTTTCCTGCTCCTCTTAGCATGATAAAGAAGAATCAAAGAGAGTGAGATGCCAGCTCCTTTCATTCAGTCAGTAGCTTCAATCATTTCTGGACGTTTTTCAGTGGCAAAAATCAATGAATATTGTAAATGCACAGACAGTAATTTCTCCGCATTGCAAGGTGCAATTCTGAAATTTTTTGCTTTTTCCTGCTCCTCTTAGCATGATAAACAAGATTCAAAGAGAGTGAGATGCCAGCTCCTTTCATTCAGTCAGTAGCTTCAATCATTTCTGGACGTTTTTCAATGGCAAAAATCATTGAATATTGTAAATGCACAAACAGTAATTTCTCCGCATTGCAAGGTGCAATTCTGAAATTTTTTGCTTTTTCCTGCTCCTCTTAGCATGATAAAGAAGATTCAAAGAGAATGAGATGCCAGCTCCTTTCATTCAGTCAGTAGCTTCAATCATTTCTGGTATATGAATAACATGATGTTTTTCAATGGCAAAAATCAATGAATATTGTAAATGCACAAACAGTAATTTCTCCGCATTGCAAGGTGCAATTCTGAAATTTTTTGCTTTTTCCTGCTCCTCTTAGCATGATAAAGAAGATTCAAAGAGAGTGAGATGCCAGCTCCTTTCATTCAGTCAGTAGCTTCAATCATTTCTGGACGTTTTTCAATGGCAAAAATCATTGAATATTGTAAATGCACAAACAGTAATTTCTCCGCATTGCAAGGTGCAATTCTGAAATTTTTTGCTTTTTCCTGCTCCTCTTAGCATGATAAACAAGATTCAAAGAGAGTGAGATGCCAGTTCCTTTCATTCAGTCAGTAGCTTCAATCATTTCTGGACGTTTTTCAATGGCAAAAATCAATGAATATTGTAAATGCACAAACAGTAATTTCTCCGCATTGCAAGGTGCAATTCTGAAATTTTTTGCTTTTTCCTGCTCCTCTTAGCATGATAAAAAAGATTCAAAGAGAGTGAGATGCCAGCTCCTTTCATTCAGTCAGTAGCTTCAAACATTTCTGGTATATGAATAACATGATGTTTTTCAATGGCAAAAATCAATGAATATTGTAGATGCACAAACAGTAATTTCTCCGCATTGCAAGGTGCAATTCTGAAATTTTTTGCTTTTTCCTGCTCCTCTTAGCATGATAAAGAAGATTCAAAGAGAATGAGATGCCAGCTCCTTTCATTCAGTCAGTAGCTTCAATCATTTCTGGACGTTTTTCAATGGCAAAAATCATTGAATATTGTAAATGCACAAACAGCAATTTCTCCGCATTGCAAGGTGCAATTCTGAATTTTTTTGCTTTTTCCTGCTCACCTTAGCATGATAAAGAAGATTCAAAGAGAGTGAGATGCCAGCTCCTTTCATTCAGTCAGTAGCTTCAATCATTTCTGGTATATGAATAACATGATGTTTTTCAATGGCAAAAATCAATGAATATTGTAAATGCACAAACAGTAATTTCTCCAAATTGCAAGGTGCAATTCTGAAATTTTTTGCTTTTTCCTGCTCCTCTTAGCATGATAAAGAAGATTCAAAGAGAATGAGATGCCAGCTCCTTTCATTCAGTCAGTAGCTTCAATCATTTCTGGACGTTTTTCAATGGCAAAAATCAATGAATATTGTAAATGCACAAACAGTAATTTCTCCGCATTGCAAGGTGCAATTCTGAAATTTTTTGCTTTTTCCTGCTCCTCTTAGCATGATAAACAAGATTCAAAGAGAGTGAGATGCCAGCTCCTTTCATTCAGTCAGTAGCTTCAATCATTTCTGGACGTTTGTCAATGGCAAAAATCAATGAATATTGTAAATGCACAAACAGTAATTTCTCCGCATTGCAAGGTGCAATTCTGAAATTTTTTGCTTTTTCCTGCTCCTCTAAGCATGATAAAGAAGATTCAAAGAGAGTGAGATGCCAGCTCCTTTCCTTCAGTCAGTAGCTTCAAACATTTCTGGTATATGAATAACATGATGTTTTTCAATGGCAAAAATCAATGAATATTGTAAATGCACAAACAGTAATTTCTCCGCATTGCAAGGTGCAATTCTGAAATTTTTTGCTTTTTCCTGCTCCTCTTAGCATGATAAAGAAGATTCAAAGAGAGTGAGATGCCAGCTCCTTTCATTCAGTCAGTAGCTTCAATCATTTCTGGACGTTTTTCAATGGCAAAAATCATTGAATATTGTAAATGCACAAACAGTAATTTCTCCGCATTGCAAGGTGCAATTCTGAAATTTTTTGCTTTTTCCTGCTCCTCTTAGCATGATAAAGAAGATTCAAAGAGAGTGAGATGCCAGCTCCTTTCATTCAGTCAGTAGCTTCAATCATTTCTGGTATATGAATAACATGATGTTTTTCAATGGCAAAAATCAATGAATATTGTAAATGCACAAACAGTAATTTCTCCGCATTGCAAGGTGCAATTCTGAAATTTTTTGCTTTTTCCTGCTCCTCTTAGCATGATAAAAAAGATTCAAAGAGAGTGAGATGCCAGCTCCTTTCATTCAGTCAGTAGCTTCAATCATTTCTGGACGTTTTTCAATGGCAAAAATCATTGAATATTGTAAATGCACAAACAGTAATTTCTCCGCATTGCAAGGTGCAATTCTGAAATTTTTTGCTTTTTCCTGCTCCTCTTAGCATGATAAAGAAGATTCAAAGAGAGTGAGATGCCAGCTCCTTTCATTCAGTCAGTAGCTTCAATCATTTCTGGTATATGAATAACATGATGTTTTTCAATGGCAAAAATCAATGAATATTGTAAATGCACAAACAGTAATTTCTCCGCATTGCAAGGTGCAATTCTGAAATTTTTTGCTTTTTCCTGCTCCTCTTAGCATGATAAAGAAGATTCAAAGAGAGTGAGATGCCAGCTCCTTTCATTCAGTCAGTAGCTTCAATCATTTCTGGACGTTTTTCAATGGCAAAAATCAATGAATATTGTAAATGCACAAACAGTAATTTCTCCGCATTGCAAGGTGCAATTCTGAAATTTTTTGCTTTTTCCTGCTCCTCTTAGCATGATAAACAAGATTCAAAGAGAGTGAGATGCCAGCTCCTTTCATTCAGTCAGTAGCTTCAATCATTTCTGGACGTTTTTCAATGGCAAAAATCAATGAATATTGTAAATGCACAAACAGTAATTTCTCCGCATTGCAAGGTGCAATTCTGAAATGTTTTGCTTTTTCCTGCTCCTCTTAGCATGATAAAGAAGATTCAAAGAGAGTGAGATGCCAGCTCCTTTCATTCAGTCAGTAGCTTCAATCATTTCTGGACGTTTTTCAATGGCAAAAATCAATGAATATTGTAAATGCACAAACAGTAATTTCTCCGCATTGCAAGGTGCAATTCTGAAATTTTTTGCTTTTTCCTGCTCCTCTTAGCATGATAAAGAAGATTCAAAGAGAGTGAGATGCCAGCTCCTTTCATTCAGTCAGTAGCTTCAATCATTTCTGGACGTTTTTCAATGGCAAAAATCAATGAATATTGTAAATGCACAAACAGTAATTTCTCCGCATTGCAAGGTGCAATTCTGAAATTTTTTGCTTTTTCCTGCTCCTCTTAGCATGATAAAGAAGATTCAAAGAGAGTGAGATGCCAGCTCCTTTCATTCAGTCAGTAGCTTCAATCATTTCTGGACGTTTTTCAATGGCAAAAATCAATGAATATTGTAAATGCACAAACAGTAATTTCTCCGCATTGCAAGGTGCAATTCTGAAATTTTTTGCTTTTTCCTGCTCCTCTTAGCATGATAAACAAGATTCAAAGAGAGTGAGATGCCAGCTCCTTTCATTCAGTCAGTAGCTTCAATCATTTCTGGACGTTTTTCAATGGCAAAAATCATTGAATATTGTAAATGCACAAACAGTAATTTCTCCGCATTGCAAGGTGCAATTCTGAAATTTTTTGCTTTTTCCTGCTCCTCTTAGCATGATAAAAAAGATTCAAAGAGAGTGAGATGCCAGCTCCTTTCATTCAGTCAGTAGCTTCAAACATTTCTGGTATATGAATAACATGATGTTTTTCAATGGCAAAAATCAATGAATATTGTAGATGCACAAACAGTAATTTCTCCGCATTGCAAGGTGCAATTCTGAAATTTTTTGCTTTTTCCTGCTCCTCTTAGCATAATAAAGAAGATTCAAAGAGAGTGAGATGCCAGCTCCTTTCATTCAGTCAGTAGCTTCAATCATTTCTGGACGTTTTTCAATGGCAAAAATCATTGAATATTGTAAATGCACAAACAGCAATTTCTCCGCATTGCAAGGTGCAATTCTGAATTTTTTTGCTTTTTCCTGCTCACCTTAGCATGATAAAGAAGATTCAAAGAGAGTGAGATGCCAGCTCCTTTCATTCAGTCAGTAGCTTCAATCATTTCTGGTATATGAATAACATGATGTTTTTCAATGGCAAAAATCAATGAATATTGTAAATGCACAAACAGTAATTTCTCCGCATTGCAAGGTGCAATTCTGAAATTTTTTGCTTTTTCCTGCTCCTCTTAGCATGATAAAGAAGATTCAAAGAGAATGAGATGCCAGCTCCTTTCATTCAGTCAGTAGCTTCAATCATTTCTGGACGTTTTTCAATGGCAAAAATCAATGAATATTGTAAATGCACAAACAGTAATTTCTCCGCATTGCAAGGTGCAATTCTGAAATTTTTTGCTTTTTCCTGCTCCTCTTAGCATGATAAACAAGATTCAAAGAGAGTGAGATGCCAGCTCCTTTCATTCAGTCAGTAGCTTCAATCATTTCTGGACGTTTGTCAATGGCAAAAATCAATGAATATTGTAAATGCACAAACAGTAATTTCTCCGCATTGCAAGGTGCAATTCTGAAATTTTTTGCTTTATCCTGCTCCTCTAAGCATGATAAAGAAGATTCAAAGAGAGTGAGATGCCAGCTCCTTTCCTTCAGTCAGTAGCTTCAAACATTTCTGGTATATGAATAACATGATGTTTTTCAATGGCAAAAATCAATGAATATTGTAAATGCACAAACAGTAATTTCTCCGCATTGCAAGGTGCAATTCTGAAATTTTTTGCTTTTTCCTGCTCCTCTTAGCATGATAAAGAAGATTCAAAGAGAGTGAGATGCCAGCTCCTTTCATTCAGTCAGTAGCTTCAATCATTTCTGGACGTTTTTCAATGGCAAAAATCAATGAATATTGTAAATGCACAAACAGTAATTTCTCCACATTGCAAGGTGCAATTCTGAAATTTTTTGCTTTTTCCTGCTCCTCTTAGCATGATAAAGAAGATTCAAAGAGAGTGAGATGCCAGCTCCTTTCATTCAGTCAGTAGCTTCAATCATTTCTGGACGTTTTTCAATGGCAAAAATCAATGAATATTGTAAATGCACAAACAGTAATTTCTCCGCATTGCAAGGTGCAATTCTGAAATTTTTTGCTTTTTCCTGCTCCTCTTAGCATGATAAAGAAGATTCAAAGAGAGTGAGATGCCAGCTCCTTTCATTCAGTCAGTAGCTTCAATCATTTCTGGACGTTTTTCAATGGCAAAAATCAATGAATATTGTAAATGCACAAACAGTAATTTCTCCGCATTGCAAGGTGCAATTCTGAAATTTTTTGCTTTTTCCTGCTCCTCTTAGCATGATAAACAAGATTCAAAGAGAGTGAGATGCCAGCTCCTTTCATTCAGTCAGTAGCTTCAATCATTTCTGGACGTTTTTCAATGGCAAAAATCATTGAATATTGTAAATGCACAAACAGTAATTTCTCCGCATTGCAAGGTGCAATTCTGAAATTTTTTGCTTTTTCCTGCTCCTCTTAGCATGATAAAAAAGATTCAAAGAGAGTGAGATGCCAGCTCCTTTCATTCAGTCAGTAGCTTCAAACATTTCTGGTATATGAATAACATGATGTTTTTCAATGGCAAAAATCAATGAATATTGTAGATGCACAAACAGTAATTTCTCCGCATTGCAAGGTGCAATTCTGAAATTTTTTGCTTTTTCCTGCTCCTCTTAGCATAATAAAGAAGATTCAAAGAGAGTGAGATGCCAGCTCCTTTCATTCAGTCAGTAGCTTCAATCATTTCTGGACGTTTTTCAATGGCAAAAATCATTGAATATTGTAAATGCACAAACAGCAATTTCTCCGCATTGCAAGGTGCAATTCTGAATTTTTTTGCTTTTTCCTGCTCACCTTAGCATGATAAAGAAGATTCAAAGAGAGTGAGATGCCAGCTCCTTTCATTCAGTCAGTAGCTTCAATCATTTCTGGTATATGAATAACATGATGTTTTTCAATGGCAAAAATCAATGAATATTGTAAATGCACAAACAGTAATTTCTCCGCATTGCAAGGTGCAATTCTGAAATTTTTTGCTTTTTCCTGCTCCTCTTAGCATGATAAAGAAGATTCAAAGAGAATGAGATGCCAGCTCCTTTCATTCAGTCAGTAGCTTCAATCATTTCTGGACGTTTTTCAATGGCAAAAATCAATGAATATTGTAAATGCACAAACAGTAATTTCTCCGCATTGCAAGGTGCAATTCTGAAATTTTTTGCTTTTTCCTGCTCCTCTTAGCATGATAAACAAGATTCAAAGAGAGTGAGATGCCAGCTCCTTTCATTCAGTCAGTAGCTTCAATCATTTCTGGACGTTTGTCAATGGCAAAAATCAATGAATATTGTAAATGCACAAACAGTAATTTCTCCGCATTGCAAGGTGCAATTCTGAAATTTTTTGCTTTATCCTGCTCCTCTAAGCATGATAAAGAAGATTCAAAGAGAGTGAGATGCCAGCTCCTTTCCTTCAGTCAGTAGCTTCAAACATTTCTGGTATATGAATAACATGATGTTTTTCAATGGCAAAAATCAATGAATATTGTAAATGCACAAACAGTAATTTCTCCGCATTGCAAGGTGCAATTCTGAAATTTTTTGCTTTTTCCTGCTCCTCTTAGCATGATAAAGAAGATTCAAAGAGAGTGAGATGCCAGCTCCTTTCATTCAGTCAGTAGCTTCAATCATTTCTGGACGTTTTTCAATGGCAAAAATCAATGAATATTGTAAATGCACAAACAGTAATTTCTCCACATTGCAAGGTGCAATTCTGAAATTTTTTGCTTTTTCCTGCTCCTCTTAGCATGATAAAGAAGAATCAAAGAGAGTGAGATGCCAGCTCCTTTCATTCAGTCAGTAGCTTCAATCATTTCTGGACGTTTTTCAGTGGCAAAAATCAATGAATATTGTAAATGCACAGACAGTAATTTCTCCGCATTGCAAGGTGCAATTCTGAAATTTTTTGCTTTTTCCTGCTCCTCTTAGCATGATAAACAAGATTCAAAGAGAGTGAGATGCCAGCTCCTTTCATTCAGTCAGTAGCTTCAATCATTTCTGGACGTTTTTCAATGGCAAAAATCATTGAATATTGTAAATGCACAAACAGTAATTTCTCCGCATTGCAAGGTGCAATTCTGAAATTTTTTGCTTTTTCCTGCTCCTCTTAGCATGATAAAGAAGATTCAAAGAGAATGAGATGCCAGCTCCTTTCATTCAGTCAGTAGCTTCAATCATTTCTGGTATATGAATAACATGATGTTTTTCAATGGCAAAAATCAATGAATATTGTAAATGCACAAACAGTAATTTCTCCGCATTGCAAGGTGCAATTCTGAAATTTTTTGCTTTTTCCTGCTCCTCTTAGCATGATAAAGAAGATTCAAAGAGAGTGAGATGCCAGCTCCTTTCATTCAGTCAGTAGCTTCAATCATTTCTGGACGTTTTTCAATGGCAAAAATCAATGAATATTGTAAATGCACAAACAGTAATTTCTCCGCATTGCAAGGTGCAATTCTGAAATTTTTTGCTTTTTCCTGCTCCTCTTAGCATGATAAACAAGATTCAAAGAGAGTGAGATGCCAGTTCCTTTCATTCAGTCAGTAGCTTCAATCATTTCTGGACGTTTTTCAATGGCAAAAATCAATGAATATTGTAAATGCACAAACAGTAATTTCTCCGCATTGCAAGGTGCAATTCTGAAATTTTTTGCTTTTTCCTGCTCCTCTTAGCATGATAAAAAAGATTCAAAGAGAGTGAGATGCCAGCTCCTTTCATTCAGTCAGTAGCTTCAAACATTTCTGGTATATGAATAACATGATGTTTTTCAATGGCAAAAATCAATGAATATTGTAGATGCACAAACAGTAATTTCTCCGCATTGCAAGGTGCAATTCTGAAATTTTTTGCTTTTTCCTGCTCCTCTTAGCATGATAAAGAAGATTCAAAGAGAATGAGATGCCAGCTCCTTTCATTCAGTCAGTAGCTTCAATCATTTCTGGACGTTTTTCAATGGCAAAAATCAATGAATATTGTAAATGCACAAACAGTAATTTCTCCGCATTGCAAGGTGCAATTCTGAAATTTTTTGCTTTTTCCTGCTCCTCTTAGCATGATAAACAAGATTCAAAGAGAGTGAGATGCCAGCTCCTTTCATTCAGTCAGTAGCTTCAATCATTTCTGGACGTTTGTCAATGGCAAAAATCAATGAATATTGTAAATGCACAAACAGTAATTTCTCCGCATTGCAAGGTGCAATTCTGAAATGTTTTGCTTTTTCCTGCTCCTCTTAGCATGATAAAGAAGATTCAAAGAGAGTGAGATGCCAGCTCCTTTCATTCAGTCAGTAGCTTCAATCATTTCTGGACGTTTTTCAATGGCAAAAATCATTGAATATTGTAAATGCACAAACAGTAATTTCTCCGCATTGCAAGGTGCAATTCTGAAATTTTTTGCTTTTTCCTGCTCCTCTTAGCATGATAAAGAAGATTCAAAGAGAGTGAGATGCCAGCTCCTTTCATTCAGTCAGTAGCTTCAATCATTTCTGGTATATGAATAACATGATGTTTTTCAATGGCAAAAATCAATGAATATTGTAAATGCACAAACAGTAATTTCTCCGCATTGCAAGGTGCAATTCTGAAATTTTTTGCTTTTTCCTGCTCCTCTTAGCATGATAAAGAAGATTCAAAGAGAGTGAGATGCCAGCTCCTTTCATTCAGTCAGTAGCTTCAATCATTTCTGGACGTTTTTCAATGGCAAAAATCATTGAATATTGTAAATGCACAAACAGTAATTTCTCCGCATTGCAAGGTGCAATTCTGAAATTTTTTGCTTTTTCCTGCTCCTCTTAGCATGATAAAGAAGATTCAAAGAGAGTGAGATGCCAGCTCCTTTCATTCAGTCAGTAGCTTCAATCATTTCTGGTATATGAATAACATGATGTTTTTCAATGGCAAAAATCAATGAATATTGTAAATGCACAAACAGTAATTTCTCCGCATTGCAAGGTGCAATTCTGAAATTTTTTGCTTTTTCCTGCTCCTCTTAGCATGATAAAGAAGATTCAAAGAGAGTGAGATGCCAGCTCCTTTCATTCAGTCAGTAGCTTCAATCATTTCTGGACGTTTTTCAATGGCAAAAATCAATGAATATTGTAAATGCACAAACAGTAATTTCTCCGCATTGCAAGGTGCAATTCTGAAATTTTTTGCTTTTTCCTGCTCCTCTTAGCATGATAAACAAGATTCAAAGAGAGTGAGATGCCAGCTCCTTTCATTCAGTCAGTAGCTTCAATCATTTCTGGACGTTTTTCAATGGCAAAAATCAATGAATATTGTAAATGCACAAACAGTAATTTCTCCGCATTGCAAGGTGCAATTCTGAAATTTTTTGCTTTTTTCTGCTCCTCTCAGCATGATAAAGAAGACTCAAAGAGAGTGAGATGCCAGCTCCTTTCATTCAGTCAGTAGCTTCAAACATTTCTGGTATATGAATAACATGATGTTTTTCAATGGCAAAAATCAATGAATATTGTAAATGCACAAACAGTAATTTCTCCGCATTGCAAGGTGCAATTCTGAAATTTTTTGCTTTTTCCTGCTCCTCTTAGCATGATAAAGAAGATTCAAAGAGAGTGAGATGCCAGCTCCTTTCATTCAGTCAGTAGCTTCAATCATTTCTGGACGTTTTTCAATGGCAAAAATCAATGAATATTGTAAATGCACAAACAGTAATTTCTCCGCATTGCAAGGTGCAATTCTGAAATTTTTTGCTTTTTCCTGATCCTCTTAGCATGATAAACAAGATTCAAAGAGAGTGAGATGCCAGCTCCTTTCATTCAGTCAGTAGCTTCAATCATTTCTGGACGTTTTTCAATGGCAAAAATCAATGAATATTGTAAATGCACAAACAGTAATTTCTCCGCATTGCAAGGTGCAATTCTGAAATTTTTTGCTTTTTCCTGCTCCTCTTAGCATGATAAAGAAGATTCAAAGAGAGTGAGATGCCAGCTCCTTTCATTCAGTCAGTAGCTACAATCATTTCTGGACGTTTTTCAATGGCAAAAATCAATGAATATTGTAAATGCACAAACAGTAATTTCTCCGCATTGCAAGGTGCAATTCTGAAATTTTTTGCTTTTTCCTGCTCCTCTTAGCATGATAAAGAAGATTCAAAGAGAGTGAGATGCCAGCTCCTTTCATTCAGTCAGTAGCTTCAAACATTTCTGGTATATGAATAACATGTTTTTCAATGGCAAAAATCAATGAATATTGTAAATGCACAAACAGTAGTTTCTCCGCATTGCAAGGTGCAATTCTGAAATTTTTTGCTTTTTCCTGCTCCTCTTAGCATGATAAAGAAGATTCAAAGAGAGTGAGATGCCAGCTCCTTTCATTCAGTCAGTAGCTTCAATCATTTCTGGACGTTTTTCAATGGCAAAAATCATTGAATATTGTAAATGCACAAACAGTAATTTCTCCGCATTGCAAGGTGCAATTCTGAAATTTTTTGCTTTTTCCTGCTCCTCTTAGCATGATAAAGAAGATTCAAAGAGAGTGAGATGCCAGCTCCTTTCATTCAGTCAGTAGCTTCAATCATTTCTGGAATATGAATAACATGATGTTTTTCAATGGCAAAAATCAATGAATATTGTAAATGCACAAACAGTAATTTCTCCGCATTGCAAGGTGCAATTCTGAAATTTTTTGCTTTTTTCTGCTCCTCTTAGCATGATAAAGAAGATTCAAAGAGAGTGAGATGCCAGCTCCTTTCATTCAGTCAGTAGCTTCAATCATTTCTGGACGTTTTTCAATGGCAAAAATCAATGAATATTGTAAATGCACAAACAGTAATTTCTCCGCATTGCAAGGTGCAATTCTGAAATTTTTTGCTTTTTCCTGCTCCTCTTAGCATGATAAACAAGATTCAAAGAGAGTGAGATGCCAGCTCCTTTCATTCAGTCAGTAGCTTCAATCATTTCTGGACGTTTTTCAATGGCAAAAATCAATGAATATTGTAAATGCACAAACAGTAATTTCTCCGCATTGCAAGGTGCAATTCTGAAATTTTTTGCTTTTTCCTGCTCCTCTTAGCATGATAAAGAAGATTCAAAGAGAGTGAGATGCCAGCTCCTTTCATTCAGTCAGTAGCTACAATCATTTCTGGACGTTTTTCAATGGCAAAAATCAATGAATATTGTAAATGCACAAACAGTAATTTCTCCGCATTGCAAGGTGCAATTCTGAAATTTTTTGCTTTTTCCTGCTCCTCTTAGCATGATAAAGAAGATTCAAAGAGAGTGAGATGCCAGCTCCTTTCATTCAGTCAGTAGCTTCAAACATTTCTGGTATATGAATAACATGATGTTTTTCAATGGCAAAAATCAATGAATATTGTAAATGCACAAACAGTAATTTCTCCGCATTGCAAGGTGCAATTCTGAAATTTTTTGCTTTTTCCTGCTCCTCTTAGCATGATAAAGAAGATTCAAAGAGAGTGAGATGCCAGCTCCTTTCATTCAGTCAGTAGCTTCAATCATTTCTGGACGTTTTTCAATGGCAAAAATCATTGAATATTGTAAATGCACAAACAGTAATTTCTCCGCATTGCAAGGTGCAATTCTGAAATTTTTTGCTTTTTCCTGCTCCTCTTAGCATGATAAAGAAGATTCAAAGAGAGTGAGATGCCAGCTCCTTTCATTCAGTCAGTAGCTTCAATCATTTCTGGAATATGAATAACATGATGTTTTTCAATGGCAAAAATCAATGAATATTGTAAATGCACAAACAGTAATTTCTCCGCATTGCAAGGTGCAATTCTGAAATTTTTTGCTTTTTCCTGCTCCTCTTAGCATGATAAAGAAGATTCAAAGAGAGTGAGATGCCAGCTCCTTTCATTCAGTCAGTAGCTTCAATCATTTCTGGACGTTTTTCAATGGCAAAAATCATTGAATATTGTAAATGCACAAACAGTAATTTCTCCGCATTGCAAGGTGCAATTCTGAAATTTTTTGCTTTTTCCTGCTCATCTTAGCATGATAAAGAAGATTCAAAGAGAGTGAGATGCCAGCTCCTTTCATTCAGTCAGTAGCTTCAATCATTTCTGGTATATGAATAACATGATGTTTTTCAATGGCAAAAATCAATGAATATTGTAAATGCACAAACAGTAATTTCTCCGCATTGCAAGGTGCAATTCTGAAATTTTTTGCTTTTTCCTGCTCCTCTTAGCATGATAAAGAAGATTCAAAGAGAGTGAGATGCCAGCTCCTTTCATTCAGTCAGTAGCTTCAATCATTTCTGGACGTTTTTCAATGGCAAAAATCAATGAATATTGTAAATGCACAAACAGTAATTTCTCCGCATTGCAAGGTGCAATTCTGAAATTTTTTGCTTTTTCCTGCTCCTCTTATCGTGATAAACAAGATTCAAAGAGAGTGAGATGCCAGCTCTTTTCATTCAGTCAGTAGCTTCAATCATTTCTGGACGTTTTTCAATGGCAAAAATCAATGAATATTGTAAATGCACAAACAGTAATTTCTCCGCATTGCAAGGTGCAATTCTGAAATTTTTTGCTTTTTCCTGCTCCTCTTAGCATGATAAAGAAGATTCAAAGAGAGTGAGATGCCAGCTCCTTTCATTCAGTCAGTAGCTTCAAACATTTCTGGTATATGAATAACATGATGTTTTTCAATGGCAAAAATCAATGAATATTGTAAATGCACAAACAGTAATTTCTCCGCATTGCAAGGTGCAATTCTGAAATTTTTTGCTTTTTCCTGCTCCTCTTAGCATGATAAAGAAGATTCAAAGAGAGTGAGATGCCAGCTCCTTTCATTCAGTCAGTAGCTTCAATCATTTCTGGACATTTTTCAATGGCAAAAATCATTGAATATTGTAAATGCACAAACAGTAATTTCTCCGCATTGCAAGGTGCAATTCTGAAATTTTTTGCTTTTTCCTGCTCCTCTTAGCATGATAAAGAAGATTCAAAGAGAGTGAGATGCCAGCTCCTTTCATTCAGTCAGTAGCTTCAATCATTTCTGGTATATGAATAACATGATGTTTTTCAATGGCAAAAATCAATGAATATTGTAAATGCACAAACAGTAATTTCTCCGCATTGCAAGGTGCAATTCTGAAATTTTTTGCTTTTTCCTGCTCCTCTTAGCATGATAAAGAAGATTCAAAGAGAGTGAGATGCCAGCTCCTTTCATTCAGTCAGTAGCTTCAATCATTTCTGGACGTTTTTCAATGGCAAAAATCAATGAATATTGTAAATGCACAAACAGTAATTTCTCCGCATTGCAAGGTGCAATTCTGAAATTTTTTGCTTTTTCCTGCTCCTCTTAGCATGATAAAGAAGATTCAAAGAGAGTGAGATGCCAGCTCCTTTCATTCAGTCAGTAGCTTCAATCATTTCTGGACGTTTTTCAATGGCAAAAATCAATGAATATTGTAAATGCACAAACAGTAATTTCTCCGCATTGCAAGGTGCAATTCTGAAATTTTTTGCTTTTTCCTGCTCCTCTTAGCATGATAAAGAAGATTCAAAGAGAGTGAGATGCCAGCTCCTTTCATTCAGTCAGTAGCTTCAATCATTTCTGGACGTTTTTCAATGGCAAAAATAAATGAATATTGTAAATGCACAAACAGTAATTTCTCCGCATTGCAAGGTGCAATTCTGAAATTTTTTGCTTTTTCCTGCTCCTCTTAGCATGATAAAGAAGATTCAAAGAGAGTGAGATGCCAGCTCCTTTCATTCAGTCAGTAGCTTCAAACATTTCTGGTATATGAATAACATGATGTTTTTCAATGGCAAAAATCAATGAATATTGTAAATGCACAAACAGTAATTTCTCCGCATTGCAAGGTGCAATTCTGAAATTTTTTGCTTTTTCCTGCTCCTCTTAGCATGATAAAGAAGATTCAAAGAGAGTGAGATGCCAGCTCCTTTCATTCAGTCAGTAGCTTCAAACATTTCTGGTATATGAATAACATGATGTTTTTCAATGGCAAAAATCAATGAATATTGTAAATGCACAAACAGTAATTTCTCCGCATTGCAAGGTGCAATTCTGAAATTTTTTGCTTTTTTCTGCTCCTCTTAGCATGATAAAGAAGATTCAAAGAGAGTGAGATGCCAGCTCCTTTCATTCAGTCAGTAGCTTCAATCATTTCTGGACGTTTTTCAATGGCAAAAATCAATGAATATTGTAAATGCACAAACAGTAATTTCTCCGCATTGCAAGGTGCAATTCTGAAATTTTTTGCTTTTTCCTGCTCCTCTTAGCATGATAAACAAGATTCAAAGAGAGTGAGATGCCAGCTCCTTTCATTCAGTCAGTAGCTTCAATCATTTCTGGACGTTTTTCAATGGCAAAAATCAATGAATATTGTAAATGCACAAACAGTAATTTCTCCGCATTGCAAGGTGCAATTCTGAAATTTTTTGCTTTTTCCTGCTCCTCTTAGCATGATAAAGAAGATTCAAAGAGAGTGAGATGCCAGCTCCTTTCATTCAGTCAGTAGCTACAATCATTTCTGGACTTTTTTCAATGGCAAAAATCAATGAATATTGTAAATGCACAAACAGTAATTTCTCCGCATTGCAAGGTGCAATTCTGAAATTTTTTGCATTTTCCTGCTCCTCTTAGCATGATAAAGAAGATTCAAAGAGAGTGAGATGCCAGCTCCTTTCATTCAGTCAGTAGCTTCAAACATTTCTGGTATATGAATAACATGATGTTTTTCAATGGCAAAAATCAATGAATATTGTAAATGCACAAACAGTAATTTCTCCGCATTGCAAGGTGCAATTCTGAAATTTTTTGCTTTTTCCTGCTCCTCTTAGCATGATAAAGAAGATTCAAAGAGAGTGAGATGCCAGCTCCTTTCATTCAGTCAGTAGCTACAATCATTTCTGGACGTTTTTCAATGGCAAAAATCAATGAATATTGTAAATGCACAAACAGTAATTTCTCCGCATTGCAAGGTGCAATTCTGAAATTTTTTGCTTTTTCCTGCTCCTCTTAGCATGATAAAGAAGATTCAAAGAGAGTGAGATGCCAGCTCCTTTCATTCAGTCAGTAGCTTCAAACATTTCTGGTATATGAATAACATGATGTTTTTCAATGGCAAAAATCAATGAATATTGTAAATGCACAAACAGTAATTTCTCCGCATTGCAAGGTGCAATTCTGAAATTTTTTGCTTTTTCCTGCTCCTCTTAGCATGATAAAGAAGATTCAAAGAGAGTGAGATGCCAGCTCCTTTCATTCAGTCAGTAGCTTCAATCATTTCTGGACGTTTTTCAATGGCAAAAATCATTGAATATTGTAAATGCACAAACAGTAATTTCTCCGCATTGCAAGGTGCAATTCTGAAATTTTTTGCTTTTTCCTGCTCATCTTAGCATGATAAAGAAGATTCAAAGAGAGTGAGATGCCAGCTCCTTTCATTCAGTCAGTAGCTTCAATCATTTCTGGTATATGAATAACATGATGTTTTTCAATGGCAAAAATCAATGAATATTGTAAATGCACAAACAGTAATTTCTCCGCATTGCAAGGTGCAATTCTGAAATTTTTTGCTTTTTCCTGCTCCTCTTAGCATGATAAAGAAGATTCAAAGAGAGTGAGATGCCAGCTCCTTTCATTCAGTCAGTAGCTTCAATCATTTCTGGACGTTTTTCAATGGCAAAAATCAATGAATATTGTAAATGCACAAACAGTAATTTCTCCGCATTGCAAGGTGCAATTCTGAAATTTTTTGCTTTTTCCTGCTCCTCTTAGCGTGATAAACAAGATTCAAAGAGAGTGAGATGCCAGCTCTTTTCATTCAGTCAGTAGCTTCAATCATTTCTGGACGTTTTTCAATGGCAAAAATCAATGAATATTGTAAATGCACAAACAGTAATTTCTCCGCATTGCAAGGTGCAATTCTGAAATTTTTTGCTTTTTCCTGCTCCTCTTAGCATGATAAAGAAGATTCAAAGAGAGTGAGATGCCAGCTCCTTTCATTCAGTCAGTAGCTTCAAACATTTCTGGTATATGAATAACATGATGTTTTTCAATGGCAAAAATCAATGAATATTGTAAATGCACAAACAGTAATTTCTCCGCATTGCAAGGTGCAATTCTGAAATTTTTTGCTTTTTCCTGCTCCTCTTAGCATGATAAAGAAGATTCAAAGAGAGTGAGATGCCAGCTCCTTTCATTCAGTCAGTAGCTTCAATCATTTCTGGACATTTTTCAATGGCAAAAATCATTGAATATTGTAAATGCACAAACAGTAATTTCTCCGCATTGCAAGGTGCAATTCTGAAATTTTTTGCTTTTTCCTGCTCCTCTTAGCATGATAAAGAAGATTCAAAGAGAGTGAGATGCCAGCTCCTTTCATTCAGTCAGTAGCTTCAATCATTTCTGGTATATGAATAACATGATGTTTTTCAATGGCAAAAATCAATGAATATTGTAAATGCACAAACAGTAATTTCTCCGCATTGCAAGGTGCAATTCTGAAATTTTTTGCTTTTTCCTGCTCCTCTTAGCATGATAAAGAAGATTCAAAGAGAGTGAGATGCCAGCTCCTTTCATTCAGTCAGTAGCTTCAATCATTTCTGGACGTTTTTCAATGGCAAAAATCAATGAATATTGTAAATGCACAAACAGTAATTTCTCCGCATTGCAAGGTGCAATTCTGAAATTTTTTGCTTTTTCCTGCTCCTCTTAGCATGATAAAGAAGATTCAAAGAGAGTGAGATGCCAGCTCCTTTCATTCAGTCAGTAGCTTCAATCATTTCTGGACGTTTTTCAATGGCAAAAATCAATGAATATTGTAAATGCACAAACAGTAATTTCTCCGCATTGCAAGGTGCAATTCTGAAATTTTTTGCTTTTTCCTGCTCCTCTTAGCATGATAAAGAAGATTCAAAGAGAGTGAGATGCCAGCTCCTTTCATTCAGTCAGTAGCTTCAATCATTTCTGGACGTTTTTCAATGGCAAAAATAAATGAATATTGTAAATGCACAAACAGTAATTTCTCCGCATTGCAAGGTGCAATTCTGAAATTTTTTGCTTTTTCCTGCTCCTCTTAGCATGATAAAGAAGATTCAAAGAGAGTGAGATGCCAGCTCCTTTCATTCAGTCAGTAGCTTCAAACATTTCTGGTATATGAATAACATGATGTTTTTCAATGGCAAAAATCAATGAATATTGTAAATGCACAAACAGTAATTTCTCCGCATTGCAAGGTGCAATTCTGAAATTTTTTGCTTTTTCCTGCTCCTCTTAGCATGATAAAGAAGATTCAAAGAGAGTGAGATGCCAGCTCCTTTCATTCAGTCAGTAGCTTCAAACATTTCTGGTATATGAATAACATGATGTTTTTCAATGGCAAAAATCAATGAATATTGTAAATGCACAAACAGTAATTTCTCCGCATTGCAAGGTGCAATTCTGAAATTTTTTGCTTTTTTCTGCTCCTCTTAGCATGATAAAGAAGATTCAAAGAGAGTGAGATGCCAGCTCCTTTCATTCAGTCAGTAGCTTCAATCATTTCTGGACGTTTTTCAATGGCAAAAATCAATGAATATTGTAAATGCACAAACAGTAATTTCTCCGCATTGCAATGTGCAATTCTGAAATTTTTTGCTTTTTCCTGCTCCTCTTAGCATGATAAACAAGATTCAAAGAGAGTGAGATGCCAGCTCCTTTCATTCAGTCAGTAGCTTCAATCATTTCTGGACGTTTTTCAATGGCAAAAATCAATGAATATTGTAAATGCACAAACAGTAATTTCTCCGCATTGCAAGGTGCAATTCTGAAATTTTTTGCTTTTTCCTGCTCCTCTTAGCATGATAAAGAAGATTCAAAGAGAGTGAGATGCCAGCTCCTTTCATTCAGTCAGTAGCTACAATCATTTCTGGACTTTTTTCAATGGCAAAAATCAATGAATATTGTAAATGCACAAACAGTAATTTCTCCGCATTGCAAGGTGCAATTCTGAAATTTTTTGCTTTTTCCTGCTCCTCTTAGCATGATAAAGAAGATTCAAAGAGAGTGAGATGCCAGCTCCTTTCATTCAGTCAGTAGCTTCAAACATTTCTGGTATATGAATAACATGATGTTTTTCAATGGCAAAAATCAATGAATATTGTAAATGCACAAACAGTAATTTCTCCGCATTGCAAGGTGCAATTCTGAAATTTTTTGCTTTTTCCTGCTCCTCTTAGCATGATAAAGAAGATTCAAAGAGAGTGAGATGCCAGCTCCTTTCATTCAGTCAGTAGCTACAATCATTTCTGGACGTTTTTCAATGGCAAAAATCAATGAATATTGTAAATGCACAAACAGTAATTTCTCCGCATTGCAAGGTGCAATTCTGAAATTTTTTGCTTTTTCCTGCTCCTCTTAGCATGATAAAGAAGATTCAAAGAGAGTGAGATGCCAGCTCCTTTCATTCAGTCAGTAGCTTCAAACATTTCTGGTATATGAATAACATGATGTTTTTCAATGGCAAAAATCAATGAATATTGTAAATGCACAAACAGTAATTTCTCCGCATTGCAAGGTGCAATTCTGAAATTTTTTGCTTTTTCCTGCTCCTCTTAGCATGATAAAGAAGATTCAAAGAGAGTGAGATGCCAGCTCCTTTCATTCAGTCAGTAGCTTCAAACATTTCTGGTATATGAATAACATGATGTTTTTCAATGGCAAAAATCAATGAATATTGTAAATGCACAAACAGTAATTTCTCCGCATTGCAAGGTGCAATTCTGAAATTTTTTGCTTTTTTCTGCTCCTCTTAGCATGATAAAGAAGATTCAAAGAGAGTGAGATGCCAGCTCCTTTCATTCAGTCAGTAGCTTCAATCATTTCTGGACGTTTTTCAATGGCAAAAATCAATGAATATTGTAAATGCACAAACAGTAATTTCTCCGCATTGCAAGGTGCAATTCTGAAATTTTTTGCTTTTTCCTGCTCCTCTTAGCATGATAAACAAGATTCAAAGAGAGTGAGATGCCAGCTCCTTTCATTCAGTCAGTAGCTTCAATCATTTCTGGACGTTTTTCAATGGCAAAAATCAATGAATATTGTAAATGCACAAACAGTAATTTCTCCGCATTGCAAGGTGCAATTCTGAAATTTTTTGCTTTTTCCTGCTCCTCTTAGCATGATAAAGAAGATTCAAAGAGAGTGAGATGCCAGCTCCTTTCATTCAGTCAGTAGCTACAATCATTTCTGGACTTTTTTCAATGGCAAAAATCAATGAATATTGTAAATGCACAAACAGTAATTTCTCCGCATTGCAAGGTGCAATTCTGAAATTTTTTGCTTTTTCCTGCTCCTCTTAGCATGATAAAGAAGATTCAAAGAGAGTGAGATGCCAGCTCCTTTCATTCAGTCAGTAGCTTCAAACATTTCTGGTATATGAATAACATGATGTTTTTCAATGGCAAAAATCAATGAATATTGTAAATGCACAAACAGTAATTTCTCCGCATTGCAAGGTGCAATTCTGAAATTTTTTGCTTTTTCCTGCTCCTCTTAGCATGATAAAGAAGATTCAAAGAGAGTGAGATGCCAGCTCCTTTCATTCAGTCAGTAGCTACAATCATTTCTGGACGTTTTTCAATGGCAAAAATCAATGAATATTGTAAATGCACAAACAGTAATTTCTCCGCATTGCAAGGTGCAATTCTGAAATTTTTTGCTTTTTCCTGCTCCTCTTAGCATGATAAAGAAGATTCAAAGAGAGTGAGATGCCAGCTCCTTTCATTCAGTCAGTAGCTTCAAACATTTCTGGTATATGAATAACATGATGTTTTTCAATGGCAAAAATCAATGAATATTGTAAATGCACAAACAGTAATTTCTCCGCATTGCAAGGTGCAATTCTGAAATTTTTTGCTTTTTCCTGCTCCTCTTAGCATGATAAACAAGATTCAAAGAGAGTGAGATGCCAGCTCCTTTCATTCAGTCAGTAGCTTCAATCATTTCTGGACGTTTTTCAATGGCAAAAATCATTGAATATTGTAAATGCACAAACAGTAATTTCTCCGCATTGCAAGGTGCAATTCTGAAATTTTTTGCTTTTTCCTGCTCCTCTTAGCATGATAAAGAAGATTCAAAGAGAGTGAGATGCCAGCTCCTTTCATTCAGTCAGTAGCTTCAATCATTTCTGGAATATGAATAACATGATGTTTTTCAATGGCAAAAATCAATGAATATTGTAAATGCACAAACAGTAATTTCTCCGCATTGCAAGGTGCAATTCTGAAATTTTTTGCTTTTTTCTGCTCCTCTTAGCATGATAAAGAAGATTCAAAGAGAGTGAGATGCCAGCTCCTTTCATTCAGTCAGTAGCTTCAATCATTTCTGGACGTTTTTCAATGGCAAAAATCAATGAATATTGTAAATGCACAAACAGTAATTTCTCCGCATTGCAAGGTGCAATTCTGAAATTTTTTGCTTTTTCCTGCTCCTCTTAGCATGATAAACAAGATTCAAAGAGAGTGAGATGCCAGCTCCTTTCATTCAGTCAGTAGCTTCAATCATTTCTGGACGTTTTTCAATGGCAAAAATCAATGAATATTGTAAATGCACAAACAGTAATTTCTCCGCATTGCAAGGTGCAATTCTGAATTTTTTTGCTTTTTCCTGCTCCTCTTAGCATGATAAAGAAGATTCAAAGAGAGTGAGATGCCAGCTCCTTTCATTCAGTCAGTAGCTACAATCATTTCTGGACGTTTTTCAATGGCAAAAATCAATGAATATTGTAAATGCACAAACAGTAATTTCTCCGCATTGCAAGGTGCAATTCTGAAATTTTTTGCTTTTTCCTGCTCCTCTTAGCATGATAAAGAAGATTCAAAGAGAGTGAGATGCCAGCTCCTTTCATTCAGTCAGTAGCTTCAAACATTTCTGGTATATGAATAACATGATGTTTTTCAATGGCAAAAATCAATGAATATTGTAAATGCACAAACAGTAATTTCTCCGCATTGCAAGGTGCAATTCTGAAATTTTTTGCTTTTTCCTGCTCCTCTTAGCATGATAAAGAAGATTCAAAGAGAGTGAGATGCCAGCTCCTTTCATTCAGTCAGTAGCTTCAATCATTTCTGGACGTTTTTCAATGGCAAAAATCAATGAATATTGTAAATGCACAAACAGTAATTTCTCCTCATTGCAAGGTGCAATTCTGAAATTTTTTGCTTTTTCCTGCTCCTCTTAGCATGATAAAGAAGATTCAAAGAGAGTGAGATGCCAGCTCCTTTCATTCAGTCAGTAGCTTCAATCATTTCTGGACGTTTTTCAATGGCAAAAATCATTGAATATTGTAAATGCACAAACAGTAATTTCTCCGCATTGCAAGGTGCAATTCTGAAATTTTTTGCTTTTTCCTGCTCCTCTTAGCATGATAAAGAAGATTCAAAGAGAGTGAGATGCCAGCTCCTTTCATTCAGTCAGTAGCTTCAATCATTTCTGGTATATGAATAACATGATGTTTTTCAATGGCAAAAATCAATGAATATTGTAAATGCACAAACAGTAATTTCTCCGCATTGCAAGGTGCAATTCTGAAATTTTTTGCTTTTTCCTGCTCCTCTTAGCATGATAAAGAAGATTCAAAGAGAGTGAGATGCCAGCTCCTTTCATTCAGTCAGTAGCTTCAATCATTTCTGGACGTTTTTCAATGGCAAAAATCAATGAATATTGTAAATGCACAAACAGTAATTTCTCCGCATTGCAAGGTGCAATTCTGAAATTTTTTGCTTTTTCCTGCTCCTCTTAGCGTGATAAACAAGATTCAAAGAGAGTGAGATGCCAGCTCTTTTCATTCAGTCAGTAGCTTCAATCATTTCTGGACGTTATTCAATGGCAAAAATCAATGAATATTGTAAATGCACAAACAGTAATTTCTCCGCATTGCAAGGTGCAATTCTGAAATTTTTTGCTTTTTCCTGCTCCTCTTAGCATGATAAAGAAGATTCAAAGAGAGTGAGATGCCAGCTCCTTTCATTCAGTCAGTAGCTTCAAACATTTCTGGTATATGAATAACATGATGTTTTTCAATGGCAAAAATCAATGAATATTGTAAATGCACAAACAGTAATTTCTCCGCATTGCAAGGTGCAATTCTGAAATTTTTTGCTTTTTCCTGCTCCTCTTAGCATGATAAAGAAGATTCAAAGAGAGTGAGATGCCAGCTCCTTTCATTCAGTCAGTAGCTTCAATCATTTCTGGACGTTTTTCAATGGCAAAAATCATTGAATATTGTAAATGCACAAACAGTAATTTCTCCGCATTGCAAGGTGCAATTCTGAAATTTTTTGCTTTTTCCTGCTCCTCTTAGCATGATAAAGAAGATTCAAAGAGAGTGAGATGCCAGCTCCTTTCATTCAGTCAGTAGCTTCAATCATTTCTGGAATATGAATAACATGATGTTTTTCAATGGCAAAAATCAATGAATATTGTAAATGCACAAACAGTAATTTCTCCGCATTGCAAGGTGCAATTCTGAAATTTTTTGCTTTTTCCTGCTCCTCTTAGCATGATAAAGAAGATTCAAAGAGAGTGAGATGCCAGCTCCTTTCATTCAGTCAGTAGCTTAAATCATTTCTGGTATATGAATTTTATGATGTTTTTCAATGGCAAAAATCAATGAATATTGTAAATGCACAAACAGTAATTTCTCCGCATTGCAAGGTGCAATTCTGAAATTTTTTGCTTTTTCCTGCTCCTCTTAGCATGATAAAGAAGATTCAAAGAGAGTGAGATGCCAGCTCCTTTCATTCAGTCAGTAGCTTCAATCATTTCTGGAATATGAATAACATGATGTTTTTCAATGGCAAAAATCAATGAATATTGTAAATGCACAAACAGTAATTTCTCCGCATTGCAAGGTGCAATTCTGAAATTTTTTGCTTTTTCCTGCTCCTCTTAGCATGATAAAGAAGATTCAAAGAGAGTGAGATGCCAGCTCCTTTCATTCAGTCAGTAGCTTCAATCATTTCTGGTATATGAATAACATGATGTTTTTCAATGGCAAAAATCAATGAATATTGTAAATGCACAAACAGTAATTTCTCCGCATTGCAAGGTGCAATTCTGAAATTTTTTGCTTTTTCCTGCTCCTCTTAGCATGATAAAGAAGATTCAAAGAGAGTGAGATGCCAGCTCCTTTCATTCAGTCAGTAGCTTCAATCATTTCTGGTATATGAATAACATGATGTTTTTCAATGGCAAAAATCAATGAATATTGTAAATGCACAAACAGTAATTTCTCTGCATTGCAAGGTGCAATTCTGAAATTTTTTGCTTTTTCCTGCTCCTCTTAGCATGATAAAGAAGATTCAAAGAGAGTGAGATGCCAGCTCCTTTCATTCAGTCAGTAGCTTCAATCATTTCTGGACGTTTTTCAATGGCAAAAATCAATGAATATTGTAAATGCACAAACAGTAATTTCTCCGCATTGCAAGGTGCAATTCTGAAATTTTTTGCTTTTTCCTGCTCCTCTTAGCATGATAAAGAAGATTCAAAGAGAGTGAGATGCCAGCTCCTTTCATTCAGTCAGTAGCTTCAATCATTTCTGGACGTTTTTCAATGGCAAAAATCAATGAATATTGTAAATGCACAAACAGTAATTTCTCCGCATTGCAAGGTGCAATTCTGAAATTTTTTGCTTTTTCCTGCTCCTCTTAGCATGATAAAGAAGATTCAAAGAGAGTGAGATGCCAGCTCCTTTCATTCAGTCAGTAGCTTCAATCATTTCTGGACGTTTTTCAATGGCAAAAATAAATGAATATTGTAAATGCACAAACAGTAATTTCTCCGCATTGCAAGGTGCAATTCTGAAATTTTTTGCTTTTTCCTGCTCCTCTTAGCATGATAAAGAAGATTCAAAGAGAGTGAGATGCCAGCTCCTTTCATTCAGTCAGTAGCTTCAAACATTTCTGGTATATGAATAACATGATGTTTTTCAATGGCAAAAATCAATGAATATTGTAAATGCACAAACAGTAATTTCTCCGCATTGCAAGGTGCAATTCTGAAATTTTTTGCTTTTTTCTGCTCCTCTTAGCATGATAAAGAAGATTCAAAGAGAGTGAGATGCCAGCTCCTTTCATTCAGTCAGTAGCTTCAATCATTTCTGGACGTTTTTCAATGGCAAAAATCAATGAATATTGTAAATGCACAAACAGTAATTTCTCCGCATTGCAAGGTGCAATTCTGAAATTTTTTGCTTTTTCCTGCTCCTCTTAGCATGATAAACAAGATTCAAAGAGAGTGAGATGCCAGCTCCTTTCATTCAGTCAGTAGCTTCAATCATTTCTGGACGTTTTTCAATGGCAAAAATCAATGAATATTGTAAATGCACAAACAGTAATTTCTCCGCATTGCAAGGTGCAATTCTGAAATTTTTTGCTTTTTCCTGCTCCTCTTAGCATGATAAAGAAGATTCAAAGAGAGTGAGATGCCAGCTCCTTTCATTCAGTCAGTAGCTACAATCATTTCTGGACTTTTTTCAATGGCAAAAATCAATGAATATTGTAAATGCACAAACAGTAATTTCTCCGCATTGCAAGGTGCAATTCTGAAATTTTTTGCTTTTTCCTGCTCCTCTTAGCATGATAAAGAAGATTCAAAGAGAGTGAGATGCCAGCTCCTTTCATTCAGTCAGTAGCTTCAAACATTTCTGGTATATGAATAACATGATGTTTTTCAATGGCAAAAATCAATGAATATTGTAAATGCACAAACAGTAATTTCTCCGCATTGCAAGGTGCAATTCTGAAATTTTTTGCTTTTTCCTGCTCCTCTTAGCATGATAAAGAAGATTCAAAGAGAGTGAGATGCCAGCTCCTTTCATTCAGTCAGTAGCTACAATCATTTCTGGACGTTTTTCAATGGCAAAAATCAATGAATATTGTAAATGCACAAACAGTAATTTCTCCGCATTGCAAGGTGCAATTCTGAAATTTTTTGCTTTTTCCTGCTCCTCTTAGCATGATAAAGAAGATTCAAAGAGAGTGAGATGCCAGCTCCTTTCATTCAGTCAGTAGCTTCAAACATTTCTGGTATATGAATAACATGATGTTTTTCAATGGCAAAAATCAATGAATATTGTAAATGCACAAACAGTAATTTCTCCGCATTGCAAGGTGCAATTCTGAAATTTTTTGCTTTTTCCTGCTCCTCTTAGCATGATAAACAAGATTCAAAGAGAGTGAGATGCCAGCTCCTTTCATTCAGTCAGTAGCTTCAATCATTTCTGGACGTTTTTCAATGGCAAAAATCATTGAATATTGTAAATGCACAAACAGTAATTTCTCCGCATTGCAAGGTGCAATTCTGAAATTTTTTGCTTTTTCCTGCTCCTCTTAGCATGATAAAGAAGATTCAAAGAGAGTGAGATGCCAGCTCCTTTCATTCAGTCAGTAGCTTCAATCATTTCTGGAATATGAATAACATGATGTTTTTCAATGGCAAAAATCAATGAATATTGTAAATGCACAAACAGTAATTTCTCCGCATTGCAAGGTGCAATTCTGAAATTTTTTGCTTTTTTCTGCTCCTCTTAGCATGATAAAGAAGATTCAAAGAGAGTGAGATGCCAGCTCCTTTCATTCAGTCAGTAGCTTCAATCATTTCTGGACGTTTTTCAATGGCAAAAATCAATGAATATTGTAAATGCACAAACAGTAATTTCTCCGCATTGCAAGGTGCAATTCTGAAATTTTTTGCTTTTTCCTGCTCCTCTTAGCATGATAAACAAGATTCAAAGAGAGTGAGATGCCAGCTCCTTTCATTCAGTCAGTAGCTTCAATCATTTCTGGACGTTTTTCAATGGCAAAAATCAATGAATATTGTAAATGCACAAACAGTAATTTCTCCGCATTGCAAGGTGCAATTCTGAATTTTTTTGCTTTTTCCTGCTCCTCTTAGCATGATAAAGAAGATTCAAAGAGAGTGAGATGCCAGCTCCTTTCATTCAGTCAGTAGCTACAATCATTTCTGGACGTTTTTCAATGGCAAAAATCAATGAATATTGTAAATGCACAAACAGTAATTTCTCCGCATTGCAAGGTGCAATTCTGAAATTTTTTGCTTTTTCCTGCTCCTCTTAGCATGATAAAGAAGATTGAAAGAGAGTGAGATGCCAGCTCCTTTCATTCAGTCAGTAGCTTCAAACATTTCTGGTATATGAATAACATGATGTTTTTCAATGGCAAAAATCAATGAATATTGTAAATGCACAAACAGTAATTTCTCCGCATTGCAAGGTGCAATTCTGAAATTTTTTGCTTTTTCCTGCTCCTCTTAGCATGATAAAGAAGATTCAAAGAGAGTGAGATGCCAGCTCCTTTCATTCAGTCAGTAGCTTCAATCATTTCTGGACGTTTTTCAATGGCAAAAATCAATGAATATTGTAAATGCACAAACAGTAATTTCTCCGCATTGCAAGGTGCAATTCTGAAATTTTTTGCTTTTTCCTGCTCCTCTTAGCATGATAAAGAAGATTCAAAGAGAGTGAGATGCCAGCTCCTTTCATTCAGTCAGTAGCTTCAATCATTTCTGGACGTTTTTCAATGGCAAAAATCATTGAATATTGTAAATGCACAAACAGTAATTTCTCCGCATTGCAAGGTGCAATTCTGAAATTTTTTGCTTTTTCCTGCTCCTCTTAGCATGATAAAGAAGATTCAAAGAGAGTGAGATGCCAGCTCCTTTCATTCAGTCAGTAGCTTCAATCATTTCTGGTATATGAATAACATGATGTTTTTCAATGGCAAAAATCAATGAATATTGTAAATGCACAAACAGTAATTTCTCCGCATTGCAAGGTGCAATTCTGAAATTTTTTGCTTTTTCCTGCTCCTCTTAGCATGATAAAGAAGATTCAAAGAGAGTGAGATGCCAGCTCCTTTCATTCAGTCAGTAGCTTCAATCATTTCTGGACGTTTTTCAATGGCAAAAATCAATGAATATTGTAAATGCACAAACAGTAATTTCTCCGCATTGCAAGGTGCAATTCTGAAATTTTTTGCTTTTTCCTGCTCCTCTTAGCGTGATAAACAAGATTCAAAGAGAGTGAGATGCCAGCTCTTTTCATTCAGTCAGTAGCTTCAATCATTTCTGGACGTTATTCAATGGCAAAAATCAATGAATATTGTAAATGCACAAACAGTAATTTCTCCGCATTGCAAGGTGCAATTCTGAAATTTTTTGCTTTTTCCTGCTCCTCTTAGCATGATAAAGAAGATTCAAAGAGAGTGAGATGCCAGCTCCTTTCATTCAGTCAGTAGCTTCAAACATTTCTGGTATATGAATAACATGATGTTTTTCAATGGCAAAAATCAATGAATATTGTAAATGCACAAACAGTAATTTCTCCGCATTGCAAGGTGCAATTCTGAAATTTTTTGCTTTTTCCTGCTCCTCTTAGCATGATAAAGAAGATTCAAAGAGAGTGAGATGCCAGCTCCTTTCATTCAGTCAGTAGCTTCAATCATTTCTGGACGTTTTTCAATGGCAAAAATCATTGAATATTGTAAATGCACAAACAGTAATTTCTCCGCATTGCAAGGTGCAATTCTGAAATTTTTTGCTTTTTCCTGCTCCTCTTAGCATGATAAAGAAGATTCAAAGAGAGTGAGATGCCAGCTCCTTTCATTCAGTCAGTAGCTTCAATCATTTCTGGAATATGAATAACATGATGTTTTTCAATGGCAAAAATCAATGAATATTGTAAATGCACAAACAGTAATTTCTCCGCATTGCAAGGTGCAATTCTGAAATTTTTTGCTTTTTCCTGCTCCTCTTAGCATGATAAAGAAGATTCAAAGAGAGTGAGATGCCAGCTCCTTTCATTCAGTCAGTAGCTTCAATCATTTCTGGTATATGAATAACATGATGTTTTTCAATGGCAAAAATCAATGAATATTGTAAATGCACAAACAGTAATTTCTCCGCATTGCAAGGTGCAATTCTGAAATTTTTTGCTTTTTCCTGCTCCTCTTAGCATGATAAAGAAGATTCAAAGAGAGTGAGATGCCAGCTCCTTTCATTCAGTCAGTAGCTTCAATCATTTCTGGAATATGAATAACATGATGTTTTTCAATGGCAAAAATCAATGAATATTGTAAATGCACAAACAGTAATTTCTCCGCATTGCAAGGTGCAATTCTGAAATTTTTTGCTTTTTCCTGCTCCTCTTAGCATGATAAAGAAGATTCAAAGAGAGTGAGATGCCAGCTCCTTTCATTCAGTCAGTAGCTTCAATCATTTCTGGTATATGAATAACATGATGTTTTTCAATGGCAAAAATCAATGAATATTGTAAATGCACAAACAGTAATTTCTCCGCATTGCAAGGTGCAATTCTGAAATTTTTTGCTTTTTCCTGCTCCTCTTAGCATGATAAAGAAGATTCAAAGAGAGTGAGATGCCAGCTCCTTTCATTCAGTCAGTAGCTTCAATCATTTCTGGTATATGAATAACATGATGTTTTTCAATGGCAAAAATCAATGAATATTGTAAATGCACAAACAGTAATTTCTCTGCATTGCAAGGTGCAATTCTGAAATTTTTTGCTTTTTCCTGCTCCTCTTAGCATGATAAAGAAGATTCAAAGAGAGTGAGATGCCAGCTCCTTTCATTCAGTCAGTAGCTTCAATCATTTCTGGACGTTTTTCAATGGCAAAAATCAATGAATATTGTAAATGCACAAACAGTAATTTCTCCGCATTGCAAGGTGCAATTCTGAAATTTTTTGCTTTTTCCTGCTCCTCTTAGCATGATAAAGAAGATTCAAAGAGAGTGAGATGCCAGCTCCTTTCATTCAGTCAGTAGCTTCAATCATTTCTGGACGTTTTTCAATGGCAAAAATCAATGAATATTGTAAATGCACAAACAGTAATTTCTCCGCATTGCAAGGTGCAATTCTGAAATTTTTTGCTTTTTCCTGCTCCTCTTAGCATGATAAAGAAGATTCAAAGAGAGTGAGATGCCAGCTCCTTTCATTCAGTCAGTAGCTTCAATCATTTCTGGACGTTTTTCAATGGCAAAAATAAATGAATATTGTAAATGCACAAACAGTAATTTCTCCGCATTGCAAGGTGCAATTCTGAAATTTTTTGCTTTTTCCTGCTCCTCTTAGCATGATAAAGAAGATTCAAAGAGAGTGAGATGCCAGCTCCTTTCATTCAGTCAGTAGCTTCAAACATTTCTGGTATATGAATAACATGATGTTTTTCAATGGCAAAAATCAATGAATATTGTAAATGCACAAACAGTAATTTCTCCGCATTGCAAGGTGCAATTCTGAAATTTTTTGCTTTTTCCTGCTCCTCTTAGCATGATAAAGAAGATTCAAAGAGAGTGAGATGCCAGCTCCTTTCATTCAGTCAGTAGCTTCAAACATTTCTGGTATATGAATAACATGATGTTTTTCAATGGCAAAAATCAATGAATATTGTAAATGCACAAACAGTAATTTCTCCGCATTGCAAGGTGCAATTCTGAAATTTTTTGCTTTTTCCTGCTCCTCTTAGCATGATAAAGAAGATTCAAAGAGAGTGAGATGCCAGCTCCTTTCATTCAGTCAGTAGCTTCAATCATTTCTGGACGTTTTTCAATGGCAAAAATCAATGAATATTGTAAATGCACAAACAGTAATTTCTCCGCATTGCAAGGTGCAATTCTGAAATTTTTTGCTTTTTCCTGCTCCTCTTAGCATGATAAAGAAGATTCAAAGAGAGTGAGATGCCAGCTCCTTTCATTCAGTCAGTAGCTTCAATCATTTCTGGACGTTTTTCAATGGCAAAAATCATTGAATATTGTAAATGCACAAACAGTAATTTCTCCGCATTGCAAGGTGCAATTCTAAAATTTTTTGCTTTTTCCTGCTCCTCTTAGCATGATAAAGAAGATTCAAAGAGAGTGAGATGCCAGCTCCTTTCATTCAGTCAGTAGCTTCAATCATTTCTGGTATATGAATAACATGATGTTTTTCAATGGCAAAAATCAATGAATATTGTAAATGCACAAACAGTAATTTCTCCGCATTGCAAGGTGCAATTCTGAAATTTTTTGCTTTTTCCTGCTCCTCTTAGCATGATAAAGAAGATTCAAAGAGAGTGAGATGCCAGCTCCTTTCATTCAGTCAGTAGCTTCAATCATTTCTGGACGTTTTTCAATGGCAAAAATCAATGAATATTGTAAATGCACAAACAGTAATTTCTCCGCATTGCAAGGTGCAATTCTGAAATTTTTTGCTTTTTCCTGCTCCTCTTAGCGTGATAAACAAGATTCAAAGAGAGTGAGATGCCAGCTCTTTTCATTCAGTCAGTAGCTTCAATCATTTCTGGACGTTATTCAATGGCAAAAATCAATGAATATTGTAAATGCACAAACAGTAATTTCTCCGCATTGCAAGGTGCAATTCTGAAATTTTTTGCTTTTTCCTGCTCCTCTTAGCATGATAAAGAAGATTCAAAGAGAGTGAGATGCCAGCTCCTTTCATTCAGTCAGTAGCTTCAAACATTTCTGGTATATGAATAACATGATGTTTTTCAATGGCAAAAATCAATGAATATTGTAAATGCACAAACAGTAATTTCTCCGCATTGCAAGGTGCAATTCTGAAATTTTTTGCTTTTTCCTGCTCCTCTTAGCATGATAAAGAAGATTCAAAGAGAGTGAGATGCCAGCTCCTTTCATTCAGTCAGTAGCTTCAATCATTTCTGGACGTTTTTCAATGGCAAAAATCATTGAATATTGTAAATGCACAAACAGTAATTTCTCCGCATTGCAAGGTGCAATTCTGAAATTTTTTGCTTTTTCCTGCTCCTCTTAGCATGATAAAGAAGATTCAAAGAGAGTGAGATGCCAGCTCCTTTCATTCAGTCAGTAGCTTCAATCATTTCTGGAATATGAATAACATGATGTTTTTCAATGGCAAAAATCAATGAATATTGTAAATGCACAAACAGTAATTTCTCCGCATTGCAAGGTGCAATTCTGAAATTTTTTGCTTTTTCCTGCTCCTCTTAGCATGATAAAGAAGATTCAAAGAGAGTGAGATGCCAGCTCCTTTCATTCAGTCAGTAGCTTCAATCATTTCTGGTATATGAATAACATGATGTTTTTCAATGGCAAAAATCAATGAATATTGTAAATGCACAAACAGTAATTTCTCCGCATTGCAAGGTGCAATTCTGAAATTTTTTGCTTTTTCCTGCTCCTCTTAGCATGATAAAGAAGATTCAAAGAGAGTGAGATGCCAGCTCCTTTCATTCAGTCAGTAGCTTCAATCATTTCTGGAATATGAATAACATGATGTTTTTCAATGGCAAAAATCAATGAATATTGTAAATGCACAAACAGTAATTTCTCCGCATTGCAAGGTGCAATTCTGAAATTTTTTGCTTTTTCCTGCTCCTCTTAGCATGATAAAGAAGATTCAAAGAGAGTGAGATGCCAGCTCCTTTCATTCAGTCAGTAGCTTCAATCATTTCTGGTATATGAATAACATGATGTTTTTCAATGGCAAAAATCAATGAATATTGTAAATGCACAAACAGTAATTTCTCCGCATTGCAAGGTGCAATTCTGAAATTTTTTGCTTTTTCCTGCTCCTCTTAGCATGATAAAGAAGATTCAAAGAGAGTGAGATGCCAGCTCCTTTCATTCAGTCAGTAGCTTCAATCATTTCTGGTATATGAATAACATGATGTTTTTCAATGGCAAAAATCAATGAATATTGTAAATGCACAAACAGTAATTTCTCCGCATTGCAAGGTGCAATTCTGAAATTTTTTGCTTTTTCCTGCTCCTCTTAGCATGATAAAGAAGATTCAAAGAGAGTGAGATGCCAGCTCCTTTCATTCAGTCAGTAGCTTCAATCATTTCTGGACGTTTTTCAATGGCAAAAATCAATGAATATTGTAAATGCACAAACAGTAATTTCTCCGCATTGCAAGGTGCAATTCTGAAATTTTTTGCTTTTTCCTGCTCCTCTTAGCATGATAAAGAAGATTCAAAGAGAGTGAGATGCCAGCTCCTTTCATTCAGTCAGTAGCTTCAATCATTTCTGGACGTTTTTCAATGGCAAAAATCAATGAATATTGTAAATGCACAAACAGTAATTTCTCCGCATTGCAAGGTGCAATTCTGAAATTTTTTGCTTTTTCCTGCTCCTCTTAGCATGATAAAGAAGATTCAAAGAGAGTGAGATGCCAGCTCCTTTCATTCAGTCAGTAGCTTCAATCATTTCTGGACGTTTTTCAATGGCAAAAATAAATGAATATTGTAAATGCACAAACAGTAATTTCTCCGCATTGCAAGGTGCAATTCTGAAATTTTTTGCTTTTTCCTGCTCCTCTTAGCATGATAAAGAAGATTCAAAGAGAGTGAGATGCCAGCTCCTTTCATTCAGTCAGTAGCTTCAAACATTTCTGGTATATGAATAACATGATGTTTTTCAATGGCAAAAATCAATGAATATTGTAAATGCACAAACAGTAATTTCTCCGCATTGCAAGGTGCAATTCTGAAATTTTTTGCTTTTTCCTGCTCCTCTTAGCATGATAAAGAAGATTCAAAGAGAGTGAGATGCCAGCTCCTTTCATTCAGTCAGTAGCTTCAAACATTTCTGGTATATGAATAACATGATGTTTTTCAATGGCAAAAATCAATGAATATTGTAAATGCACAAACAGTAATTTCTCCGCATTGCAAGGTGCAATTCTGAAATTTTTTGCTTTTTCCTGCTCCTCTTAGCATGATAAAGAAGATTCAAAGAGAGTGAGATGCCAGCTCCTTTCATTCAGTCAGTAGCTTCAATCATTTCTGGACGTTTTTCAATGGCAAAAATCAATGAATATTGTAAATGCACAAACAGTAATTTCTCCGCATTGCAAGGTGCAATTCTGAAATTTTTTGCTTTTTCCTGCTCCTCTTAGCATGATAAAGAAGATTCAAAGAGAGTGAGATGCCAGCTCCTTTCATTCAGTCAGTAGCTTCAATCATTTCTGGACGTTTTTCAATGGCAAAAATCATTGAATATTGTAAATGCACAAACAGTAATTTCTCCGCATTGCAAGGTGCAATTCTGAAATTTTTTGCTTTTTCCTGCTCCTCTTAGCATGATAAAGAAGATTCAAAGAGAGTGAGATGCCAGCTCCTTTCATTCAGTCAGTAGCTTCAATCATTTCTGGTATATGAATAACATGATGTTTTTCAATGGCAAAAATCAATGAATATTGTAAATGCACAAACAGTAATTTCTCCGCATTGCAAGGTGCAATTCTGAAATTTTTTGCTTTTTCCTGCTCCTCTTAGCATGATAAAGAAGATTCAAAGAGAGTGAGATGCCAGCTCCTTTCATTCAGTCAGTAGCTTCAATCATTTCTGGACGTTTTTCAATGGCAAAAATCAATGAATATTGTAAATGCACAAACAGTAATTTCTCCGCATTGCAAGGTGCAATTCTGAAATTTTTTGCTTTTTCCTGCTCCTCTTAGCGTGATAAACAAGATTCAAAGAGAGTGAGATGCCAGCTCTTTTCATTCAGTCAGTAGCTTCAATCATTTCTGGACGTTATTCAATGGCAAAAATCAATGAATATTGTAAATGCACAAACAGTAATTTCTCCGCATTGCAAGGTGCAATTCTGAAATTTTTTGCTTTTTCCTGCTCCTCTTAGCATGATAAAGAAGATTCAAAGAGAGTGAGATGCCAGCTCCTTTCATTCAGTCAGTAGCTTCAAACATTTCTGGTATATGAATAACATGATGTTTTTCAATGGCAAAAATCAATGAATATTGTAAATGCACAAACAGTAATTTCTCCGCATTGCAAGGTGCAATTCTGAAATTTTTTGCTTTTTCCTGCTCCTCTTAGCATGATAAAGAAGATTCAAAGAGAGTGAGATGCCAGCTCCTTTCATTCAGTCAGTAGCTTCAATCATTTCTGGACGTTTTTCAATGGCAAAAATCATTGAATATTGTAAATGCACAAACAGTAATTTCTCCGCATTGCAAGGTGCAATTCTGAAATTTTTGCTTTTTCCTGCTCCTCTTAGCATGATAAAGAAGATTCAAAGAGAGTGAGATGCCAGCTCCTTTCATTCAGTCAGTAGCTTCAATCATTTCTGGAATATGAATAACATGATGT